>NW_027361675.1:15362500-15620000 GCF_039654945.1 Dendrobates tinctorius | reverse complement strand
ATTTTCTTCCTGTGCCTCCTGAGGTCTGATGTCTCCTGCTCTTTCCCTGCATGTTCAGCTAAGTGGTTCATTTGCTATTCTGTTTGCATTTGATCTGGCTTTGTTTATCTCTGGTTTGTATGAGTCAGCTCGCTCCGCCTGGGCCTGTGCTGAATCACCGCCCATATGTTACTGCATGCGCCAGTTTGTTTTGTCCCCTTTAATATTGGTCTCTTTTTGCTTTGCTTTCAGAATATACCAGAGTGCTGATATAGTGGGGGCAAAGTCGTGCAACTTCAGTGTTTTTGTGCATCAGACGTGTTGGCCTTTTTGCAGGGTTTTTTGCATGATTGCAGACAGTGTCTTTCCTTTCCTGTCCTGTCTAGTCAGTGTGGACCCCATCATTTGCTCAGTCTATTTTTCTGCCTGCATTTGTGTTTTCATCTTGACACTGACAATATATGTTTGGGGCTATCTATTCCTTTTGGGGTCTGCTCCGGGGCAGTTTAGATTTCCCCTTTCTTGATTTAGGCTTAGTTAGCTCTCCGGCTGTGCCGAGGCGTCTAGGATCATCTTAGGTACGCTCTACGGCTACTGCTAGTTGTGTGGACAGGATTAGGGGTCTGCATCCGCTTAGTTACCAACCTCTCTGGTTTTCTGTGGCTTAGCCTGGGCCTGCTATCCTCCTCAGTGACCCATTCATAACATATAGTAAATGATAAAGTGACTTTCCTTGTCTCCTGCCTTATTACTCTGTGCCTCCTACTGGCATCACAATATCTGGGGGTCTGTCCTGGTTGGAGAGGGTTTAACATCTGCACTGCCATCACCATCTACTCCCCCAGGGATCATCTGCAGTGCCGGCTATACTACAATCGAACACTCCAACTGGCATTACAAATCACTATGTAAACTTTATCCCAATCCAATTCTACCCCTTTTACATGACTGCCTGGGACCACGGACCTGGTCACCGCCACTGTGACATCTCCAATTGAAGTTAACGGCTCGATGCTCAGTATCCCACGGCCCCTCAGGCGCATCACAGCGCTGGTCCCCTTTCTGACCAGATACCACAGGTGGCATCACAAACTATCTACTTTATTCTGTTTCATTCCACTTATTTTCCATGGACACCCAAGGCCACGGACTGGGTCACCGCCGCTGCGACACTTCCCTTTTAAGGCCCCAGCCCGGTACCGAGTAAATCCCCACACTTGCCCTGGGGGTGATCCATATACGGTATGTGAATTTTTTTTGGGTTTGGTTCTTTTATGAGGCAATTAAGATGTGGTGGTCCAGTAGTGGACTTGCCCTTTAAAATGGATAACAGAAAGTTTAGAAGACTTGATTCTGCACTTAGAAAAGGTATCTGCAACTTTTTACATGCATTTTTTTAGGCTCCACATAGAAGCATCTCGTGAAAAAAAGCACCAAAATCGCACAGATCAGCAGCATCCATGAGCGCCTTTTTTGTTAAAGTAGTTTTTCTTAAGGATTTTTTACATAAATGGGGTAACGAAAAAGGGGAGAGACATGTTATAAATAATATAGTAATATTGATGCAAAATGTAGGCAAAATAAAGGATGAAAAGGATTAAGGATGAGAAGAGGAAGGAAAAAATGATGTTTATTAAGGAAAATGGGAAAACGGGAAAAATAAAAAATTAAAGGGATAGAAGGAAAATGAAAAAGATTGGTATGTACAGAAGAGGCGAAGGAAAGGGGTTACCATACACAAATAAGATACCTTATATATAACATTTAGGCTGTGTGCAATCGTTTTTTTCACGTTTTTAAGTGTTTTTACAGGCAAAAACACTTAAAAATCGCTTAAAAGAAGAATCCCATTCATTTTAATGCATTTTACACTTTTTGTGCCTATTGATGCGTTTTTTTCCGCGAAAAAAACGCTTTGCGGTAAAAAACGCAGCAAGCTCATTAATTTTGCGGAAAAGTCCGTGTTTTTAGCTATTTTCTATGTGCCTGGGGACGCGCGGAAAAAACGCATCAAAAACACGCATTTTTTGCACAAAAAACACACGGAAAACGCGCAAAAAGCGCACGAAAAAAACGCGCGTTTTCTGGGAAGAAGTCCGGTTTTCATGCAGAAATTTTCGGCATATGTGGGCACATAGCCTTAAGGGAGAGTGCACAGAGTGCGATTTACCTGCGGATTTGCACCAAAAAAACAGAAGTGTGAAACCAAAATAAATAAAATGAAAAGTTTATTAAATACAAAATAAAAAGGAATAAAATTACATTTGCATAAAGGGACTGAAAACTAAACAGAATGAACTCCAAGAGGTCTACATAAAAAATATTTTTTATATACTAGTGACAATCAAATTACATATGGTCAGGTAATAAATATAGAAAAAAGTAGCCACATTACATAGGGATTTCAAAAAAGAGAAATAAAGTGCCAACAAATGAAACAAAGTCAGGTAAAACCAAGTGGGTCATGTAAGTTATTTCCATAAAGTGTAAAATGCTGCCAAAAATCAAAAGCACATGGCAAAAAATAAAATATTAAAGTGCAATAGTGCAAGGGTTTAATTACCTCTCCTTGTCTGGTCTAAATGGTAATTATGCCTTTCAGTGACGGTCAGCTATAATGGATGCCTTTATTTATGGTCATATAGCTAGTTGATGGCACATTGGGCACTTGCACTATTATATGAATCACTAAGTCTATACTTCCAATCCATGGTTGCACGATTGCACCTTATATTTTACTGACTGTCACTGCAATTTACCCTTGCACTTTTGCACTTTAATATTTTATTTTTTACCATGTACTTTTGATGCCGGTCGTTACAGTGACAGGGACACAAAATATTTTGGTATGTGCTGTTTAAAAAATACATTATTTTTTTCCCTATCAAGTGTTTTTCATTGTTATTTTTTTAGTAATTTTAAAGGATGAAAAATTCTCTTATTCCCCCTGTATAATAAAACTACATCCATTGTACACAGCAGTGTTTTTCTATCAGTATAACCTGCCTGTTGTGAGTGCCTGCAATACAGATCAAGTACATAAAATTCTCCCAGTAATATCACTACAGCTTGTGGCTCAGCTGCTTAAAGCACCTCTCTGTAATATTAAGGTTGTTGGTTCAAGACCTGGTGAAACTAATAGAATTGTAATTGGGTATTATTTTTAATATTTTTACAGGAACAAAAAATTTTTTTTTCTTAGCCTCAGTATAGAGACAGCATAAAAATACATTGTTACATTGTATATTGGATATGTATACTCTGCTTCTGGGTTCAATGCCTGCAATATAGAGGTCAAGATAACAAAATTCTTTCAAACCTCAAATCGGGGCAGTCCCCCTGGATTCAGGACAGTTGGGAGCTTTGCACATATAGGAAAAACAGTATTGTGGGGCTTGGAGCCTCACTGTAATGTCCAGTAGGCATGATTGCAGTGAGCCAACTAATCAGCAGGATTCCATAGCATGCAACCACTGTTCCTTACTGCTGCTCTCTGTCACCTATTGGTGAAATTTCAGGGTTAGGTGTCCAAAGGAAAAAGGAACTTCATAGAATTATCCATCCATGAGAGCAGCACTGCTCTGAGAAGACAGCCTGAACATTGCTAAAAGTGCCCAACAACAGGAAAGATGATGGGAGTAGTGTTTATAAAGCATGTAGTGTTTTTCTGGAACTGTGGCTGCTGCTTATTTGCCTTTTGGGGCCAGTAGAAGATTATGTTGGAAGCTCTGAAAGATGATGCACCTGAATATAAAGTGGACCTGACCTCTATCCTTTGTATCTGTTGAGGTCATGCTACAAAAGGAAAGCACAAGCAGCTGTCCACAAGTGTCAAAAATGTTTTCTATTACTGTTCAGTCAAAAGGGTGATCATAGTAAGCTTCTGCACAAGCAAATGCCATTAGCTCCCAACCGTCACAGATTCAGCGGGACTGTCCCAATTTGAGGAGTCTGTCCTGCTGTCCCAACAGGTCAGGGCTTTATCCCGACTTCCACTCACTCTCTTCCCTCCAGTGTCTTCATAACTCTGTAACTCCACCTCCTCAGGGGAGCGAGGCCAACATTTCTGCAAACACATAAAATTAATTAAATTTTCTTCTCTGATGATCAAACCCACAGCCTCTATCATTGCAGGAAGCAGCTAAAGCAATGGGTCACAGCCTGACTGATGAATATGGGAGGATTCTGTAATTTTGAAGCTGTTTTGCAGGCCCTGAAACCACAGGTAGATTATACTGGTACATAGAGATACATCTGTACATAACAGTGTATTTATATGTACCTGCATTCCAGGGATAAAGAAAGATTTTTTTTATTTCTTGGAAATTACTAAAAAATGATTGCAAGACTGTAATTTTCTCTTCTTGTTATATGGTCTCGCCAGGAATCAAACGCTCAACATTGCAGGCAGTAGCTAAAACTGTGAGCCTCAGAATGCACTGATCAGTATAGCAGAATTTTGTAAACTTAAAGTTGCATTGCAGGTTCTGGATCCACAGGCAATGCTGATACAAAGAGATACATCTATACAAAGCAATGTACTTCTATGTCTCTGCATTCTAGAGAAAAAATAAAAGTTAGACTTTTTTCTTACTATAAAATTACCAAAAAGTAATGAAATACAATTACAAAAATTTCATTTTTATTTTTTTTTTAAATAAAATCATCACAAATCAGCAAATAACAGACTTATTTGGTCACCCTGAACTCGTAATAACTAACACAGAACAATGATTAGGTAATTTATTGTTGTAAGTAAATGACATAATTGATGTTTTTCTCTATTAAACCCATAGAAAATGAAATAAAAATGTAATGCTGAGGCCGCATTTATACATAATGTAACTTCTACCTTTTTGAACTTTTTCTTTGCTGCATGTTTTCTGCAGGTGTCCATACTGTATGATGCAACAATAATCTTCTGTTATTATTGCATTTTTGCTGTTTGTTTTATGCTTTTGCCCTACTGTATTATTGGATATTGGATGCGTTTTGGTGCAGATGTGAAGACGCATTTTAAATGCACACATGAGCACCGATCCTAGACTGGTGCCTGGCAACGCACACAGACCCCAGAAATACATTAATACTAAAAGGACATATAGAATTCCCTATCAGTCCCCCCTTTTGAGAACAGATATGACTCTACCATTCACATATAGGTACATTCAAAGGCCTAATACCAGTGTGGGACTTCCTAACCCTTCTTCTGCCGAATTCCCCATATGGAAAGGGAGATCATATCTTATTCTCAACCTCATACCTTTTGCTCATATTCATCACTATGGGGTTTGAATCCAATGATCATAGTTTTTGTAATAGACGCATCAATCAATCTTTGCAGTAGTCCTCTGATGCACGGTATGCAGCAGCATCCACAGGTCACAAGTACTGCTGCAACTATAGACTGGACGCAAGATGACTCCATCTACCGAACCAGGATTCCAGCCAGTCCATGAACGGATTGTTGATACCAGAATTTTCTGCCAGTTCTTCTGACAGGGATGTAAGACCCTCCAACGCCTTTGTGATACTTCCATCTGGCGAAGTATTATTGGGGATAAAGGTACAGCAGTATGTTCCAAACATTTTACATACGCCCCCCTTTTCCGCTAGCAACATATCTAAAGCCATTCTATTCTGGTGTGTCATTAAACAAGTTGGGCCTAATTGTTCAGCTATCCCTTTTACTGCATCCCTCATATAATTTATAAACCTTTGCTGATTATAATAAATATAATTTATCCAATCCACATTTTTATTAACTGTCACCCACCAGAAGAAAATTGATTCAAAACCTGCTGTTATCTGGTTTCTAGCTTTGTACTCATCAGGTACCCCTCTGGGTACTCCTATATTGTCTATGTAAACTCTAGGATCGAAGGACCCAGCAGGTACCGATCTATTTCTGTGTAGAGTTCCAACATTCATTCCACCTCCTTTTATTTCTTCTGATGAAATTATTTTAAATGACATGACCACCTGGACTAGAGCACAGCTGCCAATCCAACTTGGTGGCAACCTAGGCCTTAATTTCATATCTCCAAATAACCACCATATATCACTCCTTGCTATAGTTTGGTTATGAAACCAACTGGCTTTAAAACCTCCTGTATCTGTATTTATGGGAATGGTGATTTGACAAAACTCTGAAGTTAGATTTCCTACCCATCTCCCTGGTCCTGTCCTCAGGAAACAAGTATAGTCACCTGGATATGCGTAAACTCTAGGTGGCACTTGATCAATTTTTGCTATTGGATACCGGGCTGATAGAGATTGGCACAAAACATTATCACTAGGGTCATATGTGGCGTTATACAGGGCTAGAATACACTGTAAATCTACTTGGTACTGTTCTGAATGTCTGAGGGGAATAGTCCCTAAATGGGGCCTAGCGGTTGCACATGCAATACAATCAGATTTGTTATTTTGCTCTGTAGTGTACTTCATCCATAGCAACCATTTATTCCTCTCTGTGTAGCCTGTTTCTATGGCTAACTTCTCCTCATAGCCTAATTCCCCAATTCCATCAACATTCAACATTTCTCCTGACCTTTGGGGTTTGTCCTCCCCTTGTTCCTTGTCCTGTGTAGGAACAGCTTTCAACCAAAATGTTCCCTGCTGAACCTGTCTACCCGGGATATACAGTCCCAATACATAGAGACCTTCATCTCCAAGAGAGGGTTCGTCCAGGGTTATAAGGAGAGGATTGCAAGAGAATCTCCAGTCCAAAACCTCTGGCTCACAACCCCATTTTGGAATGGGTACAGCAATATTCATCCTTTTGAGAAGAGGCTTTCAAGACGAACTAACACGAGTCATGGCTTCCTCTGGCTTATACCCCCATGAAGTTCCCGTGTTCCAAGCTGCATCTGACCAAGAATTACAGTTTTCATTTCCAGGTCTAGTTACACAGATATATACCACCGCCCCTTCAGTTCCTGTTAGATATTTTTAATTGGGGTTGCTACTCTTTTTCCCAAATTTAAGATTCCATTGACACTTCACTATCTGACACAAGTCCACCCTAAACGTAGCTGTTGCTACCCTGGTGTCAAACCACAAGGTTACTGATGTGTTATTCTGAGGTATCTCATCCATCTGTCCTTCTTGCAGTAAAGCTGCCAGCTTTATCAGGGGCAGGACCCTCATTCTTCTGCTCCAGGACCTCATAGTAGCTTGCATGGACTGGTCTTCCTTTAAGCTCTACGGACATGGCTTAGCAGGGACCATCAACCAGTGGCTCCAGTGGTCTTTGTGTCTTTTGGTCAGCAACCAATGTCTGGATTAACTAGAATAGAATCAAAAACTTATTTATACACAAATGGGAGTCCCTTTTTGGACTCTGGACCTGCTGCAGGGGTTGTCACATAGTTGCAACATCTGTGGGGACAAAGGAGTACCTCAGTTGTGGTAGTTTCTGACATCAGGAAGGCTTCCAGTCCCCTGGAAAGAGATCAACACACACAAGTACATACCTCATACATCTTACCTTGGGCAGCTTGTATGAAGTCAATCTGCAGTTATTGAAATGGGTAGAAGGGCCCAGGTGCATGTGTGTGTTTATGGCATCTTTCTATTCTATCTGTGTTGTGCGCATCTAATCTATGTTAATGAAAAGCTAAGCAGGTGGACCCAAAATCTCTCTTCAGATCACATAGTTTTGTCTTCACTCACGTGCGTTGAGTCATGAGCCATCACATGGTGCAAGGATTTTGGCAAAACATACCCGCTGTACCGCCATCCACGGTTCTGAGCTCCAGCTTCTGACTAGACTTCAGTCTCTTCCCCGGTTGGTGGCCGAGTCAGAGCCTGTAAGATACTTAAGTCTAACTGGTTATTTTTAATGCTCACCATGACCAGTGGAGGCGCCTCAGGGGTCTCCCAATACTTTGGTCTTCTGGCTGGTTCCCAGCCAACTTGTTTGCTTCGTGCTCCATTGGTTCTTTTTCATATGTGCCCTCACCTTCACTATGGCAACCTCTTTCAGGGCCTGTTGATGTAAGAAAAGACCTTTCCTCCCCATATGGGGCTGTAGTTGTGGGTTCACCTGAAAACAATAACTTGTATATGTAGTGTCTTGCTTACCTTAAGGCCCCCTAAACGCCTCAATGAGTGCCGTCAACTCCACCTCCCCTGTAGAGTTATGATGGAGGAGTGGTTCTGCTTTCTACTGTCTCATGCTGTGTGATCGCCATACAACCAAGTGCTTGGACCTTCTGGAAAGAAAATCAACATCCAGATTAGTGAGAGATACCCTTATGGATTAGCATATTTTCAAAATAATAATTTTCCATTAAGATGGCAGATAACAAAAAATGGCGGATTCTCCTCTCCTCTCCCCCCTTTGGAAATCACCATGCTAGTACCGAATAGGGGGCAGAGTGGTGTTGCAAACATACTAAAAGCATTCCTTATCTTTCCTACGTGACAATTGCCTTCCATAGATATCTGACACTGCTTCAAATCAAAGTTGTACTTTGAACCATCTGCCTCTACTTCCTTACCAACATACATTACGCAACTTAACATCAAGGCAAAACTAGCTATATACCTTTAACAAATACGTGTTATGTCACAGTGTGAACCCAGTGAGGAGAGCAGCCAGCTGCGCTTGTACAAGGTAAGATTCTGGCTCTCCATTATTTAACGGACAACTGACAAGATTATAATTCCCTATGTCACTTAACAATATCCCATCAACTGTAACAGGGAATAGCAGGAATTCCATGTACACTGAGCCGGAATACTTTGTACTCTGGAAATCAGTCTGACAGAAATCCAAAACCAGTGAGCTGTTGGCCGTACCCTCCTGGTACAATTTTAGCAACTCTCCAACCTTCAGGGGATATAATAAGCATTAAACCAAATGTGCAATTAAGGCACGACATTTTCATATGGAATACTTGGCACACACACAAGGCAAGCTTGGGACCACAAAACAGAACTTTTCTGTACAATGCAACCCACAATATACACACAGTACACTCAACGGGAGGCTCTAGTCCTAATACAAAAACGTCTGCTGTGGAAGACTTGGCCGTCTGGGCTTTGCATTATAAACTGCTCATTAAACCTCAGTTCCTGTAAAGTGTGTCCTCTTAGTGCATTACTTAAGGGGACATGCACATTCAATGCTAGCACCGCCCACCAATCGTCTCCTCGCTGTACATAATGAAATTTTTTCACATTCGTACCTGGGAATGTCCCAGCAAATATCCATCTATCATACAAAACATGATTCGCATCTGATTTTCTTTTGAAAATCGCAGTTTTCACACAGAATCTGCAATGTCCTCTCATTCACACAAAGTTTCTTTTTACACATAAGATCATGCACTTTCACTGCAGGGAGTCTCAATGGTCATTTGCATTCTTTCACACACAGATTCAGTAATGGTAGGTAAACTTTTAACTCATTAAGTGTGTTACATTTGTCTTCTGGTCACTGCAGCCCCTCCTTTCTATCTCCTGGTGCGTCACAACATCCTATCTTTGTTTTCTGGTTGATACTTGACTATGGCTATTACACTCTTTTCACTCATGGGGGCTAAAATTCTCCTGGCCTATCCTAAAATGCCCAAATGTCTGTGGCTTGCGGACCCATACTGACTTCACTTCGCTAACTCAATGTACAGGCCGCGCCTACACCGTTGTTACATGTGGTTCTCGATCAATATCTGATCTCGCTATCTCTTTTCCTCTCTGTCTGCCTCTTTCTCTGGTTGTTACTCACTATTCTCTTAATACGTGCTGCTGTTTTGTGCCCACTTCCCAACTTGTTTATCACTTTGCTAGCAATTCCTTGACCTATGTCGACTGCATTTCGCTAATTCGATGCATAGGCTTGAGTGCCGTTGTTATAAGGGTTTCTGCTCAGTGTCTGAACTTGCGTGTCCTAAACTGAAACTGCCTCCCCACTTTCCCAGTTGATAGGCATCAGACCCGTAGGAACCTGATAAAGAAAATTACTTATTTAGTGGTTTGGCCAACGTGACCCCACCCGTTCACCTGCCACTAAATCTCTATGTGCTCAGTAGGAGGTGGCACTTCTCTGTAATTATATATCAACCAGAGAGCAAATCCAATTAACCATAGGCAGACTAATATGACCCAAATTTTCTCATCGGCCCAGTAAGAATCTTTCCCCTCAACTAGACCTTGTATACTCAGAGATCTTAATTATCAACCAAAAGACAAGAGCTATCATTAATATGCAGGCTAATGTGATTTCTACTACCTCAAAGTTCTTTATCACCATTAGGGGGCAGTTTGTGCGTATGAGACAAGATAGAAGGTAGATAGACCTATCCTGTCGCAATCTGCGTTGTAACACCGTAACCGTACCTCTAGCACTCCCCAAGAGGACGTACGTGGCCTTCTTTATGCATATGCCTCCAGAGACGTGTCCTCACATGAATCCTGGCAAGCCAGTTATCATGGAGGGACGCTCCCAAGGGGCAAGAGACAGTAAAGAATTCTCCGTACCCTCAAGGTTGGGTCATTCATTAATGTTGCAATCATACGTAGCAGCTTTTAGTTTTCTCCCTCCAGTATACGGTTTATGTATCACAAGGATATTCTACTGTTCTTTGTGCTGGTATGTAAGAAGACACGTCTATACTGTACCCAAGAGCCGGCTTCAGAACATGCGGCAAAGGGGAGACACAGAGAATTGTAAGAAACAATGGCTCTTACCTTCGCCGGTGATTTTGGTCTGTGTTTCCTCTAGGCCTCAATCTGCGGCTTGCCGGATCTCAGCTGCCGGGGTCTTCTGTTGTGACCAGCCCGCCCAATGTGACGCCAACTGAAGAGTCTGAGATTTGATCTTTATCTCTCAATGGGAGATCAATATGCTGGAGGGTTGCCAGATTATTGGTTTGAGGCCTACTCGAGTAGTGGTGGACAAACACACACAGAGACAGGTTATGTATCTGCAGGATGTCACAAGGTAGCTTATATACTCATTTGAGTAGGCGGTTACATTACATCATCGTATTTTATTGGATAATTGATTATTCAACAGTAAGCGTAAATGGTTTCAACCAATCATATTCATATTCTATAACCAGATTGTACTCGGCTGTTAATTATTAGTATTTATGCAGACGTGATGGAAACTTTAGTAGGTCTTGTGTAAGTTACTCAAGACCCCAATATCAATCCCATTAATCTATCCTCATGACGGTTATAGCTCCATTATCTGTGTTATTGAGGGTTACTGAGTTCTACATCCCCAGTATCTATCTTGTGGACGTGTAGTTTCAATGTCCAACTGGGTGCAGTAAGCTGTTTATCCATCATGTACAATTTCTTATGAAGAATAAGGTTATAGGTAATCAACACCATGAGACAGCATTTTCATATACAGAGTATGCATGTAAGACCCCTGAAATACATTAATACTAAAAGGACATATAGAATTCCCTATCACCAGGCATGGCCTGAAAGGACCCAACTCACCAATCACCGATCGCGCCAATCGCAGGGCACAGCCGCGGTATGACCGAGCTGTGCCCTACCGGTGACCCGCCACTGACCTGCCTAGGATCAGAGCTGTGAGCTCTGATCCTAAGCATGGCCTGGACCCGCTGATTGGTGCGATCGACGATTACATTGATCGCACCAATCACAGGGCACAGCCGCAGTATGACCGTGCTGTGCCCTGCGTGTGACCCGCTAAGGATCAGAGCTGTGAGATCCGATCCTAGACTGGTGCCTAGCAACATCAGCGCACTAGGACCAGTTATAATTGGTGTGATCGATGTCATCATCGATCACACTAATGACAGGTCAGAGCAGCGGTATGACTACTCTATGACCTGTCTGTCACCTGTCTGTAACTGCACTGCAGGTCCTCACACTAGCTGAGGATTTCTGGAGAGTGGTCATACTACAGAATATCCTGCTGTGCTGGGCCTTGCAATGCCACAGTCCCCTTTTTCAAAGAACAGAGAAGAAAGAAAACAACACAAAACAAAGATGAGACACAACAACTGTAAGGGATTTGATACCTGGTCCCTGCCCAATCTCTCTTCATCCACCCCAAACCCCCAGATCTCCCCTTCCCCCTTCCTTTTTCCCCTATTTTTACCCCCTCCATCCCCCTTTTGCACCGCCTCCGTGCGCACATTTAGCAACCGCAGAGCATGTGGTGATGCAGTTCACTCATCAAAGCTCGAGACTGCTGTTTTCCATGTTTCTTTCTCATCCCCCCTTGCACCACCCCCGTGCACACATCTAGCAGCCGCCGAACTTTGATAAGTGGCACCATTCACTCATCAGATCTCGTGCCTGCTGTTTTCCATTTTTCTTTCTCACCACCCCTTGCACCCCCCCCATGTGTTCACATCCAGCAGACGCAGTTCACTCATCAAAGCTCGTGTTTGCTGTTTTAGACACTTTTCTTTTTCGCCACCTCCATGCGCACATCTAGCAGCCACCAAGCTTTGATTAGTGACGCAGTTTACTGATCTGACCTCGTGCCTGCTGTTTCACACTTTTCTTTGCACACACAATTTTTTCTCCCTGGTTCTTTTTTTCTTTTAGCTTTTTCTTTTCAGACAAGTTTGCACCAAGCACTATCCCCCACACATACACAAACAGTTAAGAAAAAGTGCACCGATTCTAGACTGGTGCCTGGCAACGCCAGGCATGGCCTGAAAGGACCCAATTCACCAATCACCGATCGTGCCAATCGCAGGGCACAGCACCTCAGGCAGGGCCAGAATGGATTACCCGGAGGACACAGGTGCTACCTCCAGTTAGACCCCGAACATGTGGCAGCTGTCCCAGAGGGACCAAAAGGGATAACAAAAGTTACAGCAGAGTCCGTAATGTGCTGGGTCCTGGATCCGGTTAGTTGGTAAGGAGTCGGTTCCAGTGACCTTCAGACAGTCTTTGACCTCGGATGGCTGTAGACGGAACGGGATGGCATAGGCCCAGATGGTTGCTGATATAACCAGGTAACACAGGATACTGATATTCTGTGGAAACAGAGAGCATTAGACAATGCACAGAGACTGCAGATGCAGTGCAGACAAGTTAGCATGAGAACCGGCTGTAGCAATGATAGATACTCGTTGCTCTGGCGCTCTCCCTATGGAGGAGAGGCCAGAAATAGCAGCCAGTGCGCTGCCATTGGTTGATTGCATTTTTGAATAATGCACGACGCCCCTTTAAGAAGACAAGAGAGCTGGTGGGTGTGTCCTAATAGCCTTAGTTACAGATCTCACAGGACACCAGGAGGAGGAGGAGGCAGGAGGGAGGACAGAATGCTGAGCAGCAGCATGAGAGGCTCTAGGTGAGTGCCCGGAACGGAAAGCAGCGGCAGGCCTGGATGCAGCACCAGGATGGGGGCTAGGTGTAACAGCGGCAGACCTGGGCCTAGCACCAGGATGGGGGCCGGGTGTAACAGTATCCCCCTCTTTACACCCCCTCTTCTTCAAGCCTGCGTAGAACCGTTTAAGGCGAAGAGGAGCCTGGATGTTCTCCCTAGGCTCCCAAGATCTCTCCTCAGGACCAAAACCCTTCCAGTCCACCAGGTAGTAGGTCTTACCCCTTACTTTTTTTATGGCCAGGATATGTTTTACCTCAAAAACATCATCCTCCGAGACAGGGTCAGGAGTGGTACCCGGATCCTTAAAGAAGGGGCTCAAAACTACTGGTTTGAGGAGAGAAACATGAAAGGAGTTAGGCACACGTAGGGAAGTGGGCAACTTCAGCTTGTACGAGACTGGATTGATCTGTCTCAAGATCTCAAATGGTCCGATGAACCGGGGACCCAATTTGTAGGATGGCATCTTTAACCGGATGTACTTAGAAGAGAGCCATACCTTGTCTCCGGGACAAAAGATAGGCGCATCCAAGCGTCTCTTGTCCGCATGCCTTTTCATACGCTGGGAGGCTTTCTCCAGAGCAGTTTTGGTATCCCTCCAGACCATAGAAAAATCTTCGGAGAAAGTATCGGCAGCTGGAACGCCAGATGATCCGGAGATGGGAAGAGGTATTCCGGGTTGCAATCTGAAGACAATCTGAAAGGGAGACTTTCCAGAAGATTCACTTGATTGTTGTAAGAAAATTCGGCCCAGGACAGTAAGTCTACCCAGTCGTCATGATGGGAGTTGACAAAGTGACGCAGGAATCCAGCCAGGATTTGATTTGTCCTCTCCACTTGTCCATTGGACTGGGGATGGTACGCTGAGGAAAAATCCAGTTCAATTCTTACCAATTTACAATCTGCTCTCCAGAATCTTGAGGTGAACTGGACTTCTCTGTCGGACACGATGTGGAGAGGGAAACCATGGAGACGGAAGATGTGCCAGATGAACAGGTCCGCCAACTCAGGAGCAGTTGGAAGACCAGGTAGTGGAGCGAAGTGAGCCATTTTAGAGAAGCGATCCACTACTACCCACACCACAGAACAGCCAGATAAGATCGGGAGATCTGTGATGAAGTCCATTGCGATATGCTGCCAGGGGGCAGATGGAATTGGAAGAGGCTGAAGCCTACCTGCGGGTAGATGCTTGGCCATCTTGTTACGAGCACAGGAAGGACAGGCTGTGACGTACTCCAGAAAGTCCTTAGTCATGGCAGGCCACCAGTAGTACCGGGAGATGAGTCTTTCTCTGGCCGGCGTGACCCGCCAACTTGAACGAGTGACCCCACCGAAGGACACGAGTACGCTCAGAAGCTGACACGAAAGTCTTCCCAGGAGGCAGCTGGGCAAGATCAGTAGAAGCGACCGCGACTAACCATGAGGGTTCAATGATGTGCTGCGGTTCTTCTTCTTGATCAGGAGGTAGAAAGGCTCTGGAAAGTGCATCTGCTTTGACATTTTTGTCAGCTGGGCGAAAATGAAGAACAAAGTTAAAATGAGCAAAAAACAAAGCCCAGCGGGCTTGACGAGGATTCAGCCTTTGTGCAGTTTGGAGGTAAGCAAGGTTTTTGTGATTGGTGAATACAACTACCTGATGAAGAGCGCCTTCTAGAAGATGCCTCCACTCCTGCAGAGCCAATTTGATAGCCAACAATTCCCGATCTCCAACAGAATAATTCATCTCTGCGGGAGAAAAAATCTTGGAAAAAAAACCACAGGAATGCATTCGCCCAGAGGACGATTTCTGGGTTAGTATAGCTCCTGCACCTACTGAAGAGGCATCGACCTCAAGAAAAAATTATTAATTGGAGTTATGACGATGAAGAACAGTTGCTACAGCAAAGGCCTTTTTGAGAGAAACAAAGGCCTCCTCAGCCTCAGGAGGCCAATCCTTCGGATTTGTACCTTTCCGGGTTAGACCTGAGATGGGCGCCACTCGGGTGGAGACGTTAGGAATTAATTGCCTGTAGTAGCTGGCGAAGTCCAGGAATTGCTGTATGGCCTACGAGGCCACTTGAGTACAGCCGATAACTTCTCTGGATCCATTTTTAATCCTGTGGTGGAAACAATGTAACCGAGGAAAGGCAAAGAGGATTGTTCAAAGAGGCACTTTTCAAACTTGGCGTACAGTCTGTTCTCCTTGAGCCTCTGTAAGACCAGGCGCACTTGTCTGCGATGCGAGACCAAGTCAGTAGAAAAAATCAGAATGTCGTCTAGGTAGACAACAACACAAGATCCCTGAAAATGTCATTGCCGAACTCTTGGAAAACAGGGGGAGCATTGCTTAGACCAAACGGCATTACCAGGTACTCGTAGTGGCCATCACGAGTGTTGAAGGCTGTTTTCCATTCGTCTCCATCTCTGATTCAGATCAAATTGTAAACCCCTCTGAGATCCAGCTTCGTGAAGATCCTGGCCCCTCAGAGACGGTCAAACAGTTCTGAAATTAGAGGCAAAGGGTACCTGTTTTTTACCGTGATCTGGTTCAGTCCTCGGTAGTCGATACAGGGCTGCAGGGATCCGTCCTTTTTCGTTATGAAGAAGAAGCCTGCTCCTGCCGGTGACGATGATTTTCGGATATACCCTCTGGCCAAGTTCTCCTGGTTGTAGTCTGACATAGGCTGAGTCTCTGCCTGGGAAAGAGGGTAAACTCTCCCTCGGGGAGGAGATGTTCCAGGAAGAGGGTCTACTGGACAGTCATACGACCTGTGGGGAAGAAGTTTTTCAGCCTTCTTTTTCCCGAAGACATCCGAGAAGGACTAGTAAGCGGATGGTAATCCAGGCAATCCGGGTTAAACAACGGTCCGAGCAGGAATCTCCCCAACGTAGAATTTCGCCTGTTCTCCAATTAAGGACTGGTTCATGTTTCTGAAACCAAGGCAAACCTAGAAGCAAGGGGTGAGACAAACCAGGGTACACATAAAAATGGATTCTTTCAGAATGCATAAGACCTACCCGGAGTTCCACTGGCTCAGTCTGGAACTGGACAGGTTCAGTCAGAGGCTGGCCATCGACAGCGGTTACCTGCAATGGGCTGGGAAGAGCTTGAACTGATAAGTGGTAGCGATCCACAAGCGTCTGCTGGATAAAGCTTCCGGCGGCTCCGGAGTCCAACAGACAGAGTCCAGAAAATTTTATTGCTCCGCAGGTCACGGAGACTGAGATCTGCAACGAAGGAGAGGAACGTTCTCTACCTAGGGTGGCCTCTCCTTCCGACCCTAGACACAGGAGTTTTCCGACTTCTTTGGACAGGAGCGGGTCAGGTGTTCGGAACTACCACAGTACAGACAGCTTCCATTTTTGCAACGCGCCTCCTGGCGGCAGCGGGCCAGACTTACTCGATCTACCTCCATAGCTTTGGGAGAAGAGGATGAGGTAGACGTCTTGGAAGAATTAGAGTCCAGGTGGTAGGACCTCCTGTCACGCTTAATCTCCATGGAACGCTCCTGAAAACGCAAGTCAATCCGCGTCGCCAAGGAAATCAGGTCATCCAAGATGGTAGGCCTGTCCCGTCCCACCAGCTCATCCTTAATTTTTCCAGATAGGCCCTCCCAGAAGGTAGCCAGCAAGGCCTCATTGTTCCAAGATAACTCAGATGAGAGGGTGCGGAACTGAACAGCATACTGAGCCACCGTGAGGGTTCCTTGGCGTAAGTGAAGCAGGGCAGAAGGGGGCGACGTGACCCGGCCAGATTCCTCAAAGGTCCTGCGAACAGTTTCTAGGAAAGACTGAAGATCATTAACCAGCGGGTCTCCTCTCTCCCATAACGGATTCAGCCAGGCAAGAGCCTCTCCTGCTAGATGTGACATAATGAAGCCCACTTTGGCACGGTCAGAAGCAAACATATGCCCCAATATTTCGAAGTTTAGGGTACACTGATTGCGAAAAGTCCGACACTGAGTGGGATCACCATGGAAGCGGGTAGGAGCCGCCAGGCGGGGGCCCTTGCTTGTCATGACAGCAGGTACCTGGGTGTTGCTAGGTGAATCAGGAGTAGCCGGGTTCTGCAGAGAATCCATGCGGGTGGACAGGTTACGTAGATACGTCGTGATCTTATCCTGTTGATCTCTTAAACGGGTCACCTCTTGGCACAACTCCAACGTCGGAGGCCTCTGGGGTCCAGCGGATTCCATGGCCGGAGCAATCTGTAACCAATGGAAGCGGAGGCAGTGATGGTGAAGTTCACATTCGTTTTTATTTTTTAAGTGGAACCTAGGGACCACGGTCCGGGGGGCTCCGAAGGGGGCATGACTAGTGAGCCCCGGGCACCCGTAGTAAAGCCCCTCAGGCAGGGCCAGAATGGAATACCCGGAGGACACAGGTGCTACCTCCAGTTAGACCTCGAACACGTGGCACCTGTCACAGAGGGACCAAAAGGGATAACAAAAGTTACAGCAGAGTCCGTAATGCGCTGGGTCCTGGATCCGGTTAGTTGGTAAGGAGTCGGTTCCAGTGACCTTCACACAGTCCTTCGACTCGGATGGCTGTAGGCGGAACAGGATGGCTTAGGCCCAGATGGTTGCTGATTTAACCAGGTAACACAGGATACTGATATGCTGTGGAAACAGAGGGCATTAGACAATGCACAGAGACTGCAGATGCAGTGCAGACAGGTTAGCATGAGAACCGGATGTAGCAATGATAGATACTTGTTGCTGCGGCGCTCTCCCTATGGAGGAGAGGCCAGAAATAGCAGCCAGTGCGCTGCCATTGGTTGATTGCATTTTGGAATAATGCACGCCGCCCCTTTAAAAAGGCAAGAGAGCGGGCGGGCGTGCCCTAATAGCCTTAGTTACAGATCTCCTCACAGGACGCCAGGAGGAGGAGGCAGGAGGGAGGACAGAATGCTGAGCACCAGCATGAGAGGCTCGAGGTGAGTGCCCAGAGCGGAGAGCAGCGGCAGGCCTGGACGCAGCGCCAGGACGGGGGCCAGGTGTAATAGCGGCAGACCTGGGTGCAGCGCCAGGATGGGGACTGGGTGTAACACTCATCGACAGAGCGCAGTTGCATGAGCGCTCCATCCGCAGCTGCCAGTGTTGCACATGAGCATGAGGTGTCCCACTATCGAACAGCTAGTGGTAAGTGTCAGCATGCTGTTTTAAAGATGGTCTTTGGGCGACAACAGACACACCACGGAGGTACTGGCCGACTACTTGCAGCGACAAACTGAGTCATGGCTGGGCAGTCTCCATCTTGAGCCAGGCAAGGTAGTCAGTGATAACGGCCGTAATTTTGTGGCAGCCATAGCTCTTGCAAAACTCTGACACATACCTTGCCTGGATCACACCTTGAATCTGGTGGTGCAGTGCTTCCTAAATAATTATCCGGAGTTAACAGCCCTGCTCCATAAGGTGCGAAGACTGTGCTCGCACATCCGTCGCTCGCCCGTACACTCCAGTAGTATGCACAAGCTGCAGCGATCGCTCCATCTCCCTAAGCGCCACCTAATCATAGACGATGCAACAAGGTGGAACTCCACTATGCACATGGTTGAAAGGCTGTGCGAACAGAGGCAGGCTGTAACGCATTTGTGGGAGGATACACGGGCAGGCAGTTTGAGGTCAGACATGGAGTTGTCGGGTTTGCAGTGCGCAAAGCTGAAAGACCTCTGTAAAGTCCTTCAATGTTTTGAGGAATGCACACAGCTGGTAAGCACAGACGACGCCATCATAAGCATGAGCATAACACTTATGCGCCTGCTCATGCAAACTTTGACGCATATTAAGGATCAGGCGTCTGCAGCAGAGGAGGAGGAAGAGGAGGAGGGAAGCCTTGATGACAGTCAGCCATTGTCCGTGAGGGCAACTGATCTGGATGAGGTGGAGGAAGAAGAGGAAGAGGAGAAGGATGAGGGGGAAGATTATTTTGGGGAGGAGGATGCATCTCAGGGGGCAAGAGAAAATGTTGGTGTGCCAAGGTCAGGTACAGGGATTGTGCGTGACTGGAAGAATGTGGATTTGTCATAAAGTGCTCCTCCACCCACCACTGGCAGTGCAGCATTGACACCTGGAACATTGGCCCACATGTGTGATTATGCCTTGCGGATCCTAAAAAGGGACCCCCGCATTGCCAAAATGATGAAGGATGACGACTACTGGTTGTGCATCCTCGATCCATGCTATAAAGGCAAATTACAGAACATCATGCCACAGGAGAACCTAGAGATAATAGTGGCTAACAAACAAGCAACTCTGGTAAACCGTTTATTGGAGGCATTCTCAGCACACAGCAGCGGTGCTGGTTCTCCCACGAGCCGTAGAGGGCAAAATGGAAGAGGTATTCGTGGTGCACACAGCCAAAGTGGCATTGGAGACGGGTTTCATGACCATGTTGTGGACTGATTTTTCAAGTATCGCTCACACGACTGGTAATACTGAATCAATTGCAAGTGACAGGAGACAGCAGTTGTCAACTATGGTTACAAGCTGCTTCTCATCCCATACCGATGTTCTCCCTCACAGGTCATTCCCCTTTGACTATTGGGCCTGTAAACTGGACACCTGGCCTGAATTGGCACAATATGCCTTACAGGAGCTCGCTTGCCATGCTGGTAGTGTGCTATCTGAAGGAGTCTTCAGTGCTGCTGGATCAATCCTGACGGAAAAAAGGACCCATCTGTAGACCCAAAATGTTGATGATCTAACCTTCATTAACATTAACCATGCATGGGTTTCAAAGGATTTTGTCCCACCTTCCCCTGATGACACATAGGTTGAAATAAAAATGGCTCACTTTTGTCCTCCTCTTCTTCGTACTTCTCCACTTCCTCCATTTGCAGCTGCTGAATGTCCAACCTACACATCAACATATGCCATTTCTTCAACCTCCCTAACTGGGCTGCCCCCCACCCCAGGGCCGGGGTCACCACCTGGCGCACCCGGGCAAGTGCCGTTGGCCTGAACAGGTGGGTGGGCTCACTCTTGGGCGACGGCACTGGCACAGGGCCCCTCATAGTACAATAAAGTGTCTCTGACAGTGGGGGGGCCCTCTCTCGCCGTCAGACTCATCAGCGTACTATGAGGGGCCCTGTGCCAGTGCCGCTGCCCACGAGTGGGACCCCCCTGCTTGCTCAGGGCCCCAGCACTTGCAATTAGAGATGAGAGACTTTTCCTTTTTTTGGGTCGAGTTGGGTTTCTTGAAACCCGACTTTCTAAAAAGTCGGGTCGAACGAAATCGGCCGACTATAGGGAAAAGTCGGTGTCCGAATGAAACACGAAACCCAATGCAAGTCAATGGGGAAGCAAAGTCGGCAGGGAGTGGAGGACAGTAAACACACCTACAGTGCCCATTTCAATGCCAACGACATCAATTCTTATTACTTAAGCTTGGCAACCTTAATTTACTTTATAATAATAGTTACGCATTGAAAACTGGGGGTTATTTGGCTAAAGTTGTGGGGGGGTAGGGCTGGCTCCAGGTTTTTGTGTGCCCTGGGCCAAAGAGTGTCAGTGCGACCTTTTAATACATACCACAATTCATAATGCTCCGATACGGCACAGAAATATAAGTATAGTACAATGAAAAATACTTCACTGCTTACATGACATGACTGATATCTATTTTAAATTCTACAATAGCTCAAAAAACAGACAGTATATTACTCCATGCAGTATTATGGCCACCACCTAGTGCGCCATACAGAATAATGACCCCCATATATTTCTCCATGCAGAATAATTGGTCCCATATAATGTTCCATACAGTAGATGATGAGCTCCACAGAATGCTCAATCAACCAGTTGGTGGCTCCTAAACGGCCCCCAAAGACATGAGCTTAAACCAATGATTTAGAAAAATATCAAAAATTCTTTATTAATCACCGTTAAAAATATTTGCAAATTTCAGAAATACAGTACAGGAACAAAAAACATGACACCAATAAGCTCACACAAACAATATTAATTGCTGCTTGGTATTAGGCAAAAGCGGCATATCAACTTCTTATTTTACAGTGTATTTTACAGTTTACCAATCGTGTGGAGATTTTTAAACACTACCCATGATAAATGCAATCCCCCCTGTCCATTGCTGTGTCAACCGACACCTGCACAATAAAACCACTAGGGGGTAGCAGTACAAATCAGGCCTTAAAAACCACTCCACACCTCCCATACACCTGGAATCCCAACTAGGGTATTAACCCATAGTGAAGTAAACTAAAGTGAGAATGTGGCCCATTGAATGGAGTAAATATGCCACATGTTGTAACCATCCGCAGGGCGTACTTTGAGGGGCCCTGTGCCACTGCCGTCGCCCCACCTGCTCAGGGAACTGGCACTTTCATCTGCACCTTCCTCTGTGTCACCGTGTAAGGTGGTATAGTATGCGGGAAGGGGCACCTGAGTTTTATCAGTGTCACATTCTGGCTCTGTAGAGTGCGAGGGGAATGTAGTGCTGTGGGTCAATGTACCAGCAGAATCATCAAGCAGTGGCTGTGAATCAGAGCACGCCATCTCCAATTCATGTTGGACTGGGGAATTCAGAATTTCACTTGATAACACAGGCATAGCCTGTGAAAAGAGCTCCATGGAGTAATATGAATTGTGGGCTGCCGCATCTTTCACTTTTAGAGGGGGTGAAGAAGACAAGGAAAGGGGTGGTTCCTGACCAGAAGCCTGCACTGACGACTCAGTGCTTGCATTTTTTTAAACTTCAGAAGAGGAGGCGATAGAGCTGGAGGCTTTTTCGGCAATGTAAGGCAAAACCTTCCTGATGTTCCGGCTTTAAAAGCAGTTTACCTATTCCCAGAAAAGGGAGCCTTAAAGGCCTTCTTGTGCCAGATGATGACGCAGGCTCAACACCTCCTGCCTTAGCTGCTATTGTGCTTTTGGCAATACCAGCAAAAGCACCACCACCATCAGTACCAGCTGGCCCCCCACACCCACGTCCGTGGCCTCTTCCACCATACGTAATAATTTTTGTGAAAATGGACTAAAAATACCAGCAGATATATGATACTGTTTCAGAAGCGAACAGCTCTATACAGTCTAGGGATAATTGTAATTCTCCGTATATATTTCATGTGTCAGACACAGATGGTCATAGGCTCAGTATGGATTAGACAATAATATAAAAATTAGCAAAAGGGTACAGTATCACTAGATACAAGGTATATATAGTATAGTTTAAACATACTGAATCTCTGTATAATTTCAGGAGGCAAACACAGACGCTCTCAGGCCCAGTATGGATCCGACAACAATATAGAAAGTTGAGAAAGAGTACTATGGTGCCCCTGAGGGTACGGTCACCACAGAAGTACTGCACCTCCTCCAAAGGTGTGGTATCCCACCCTCAGGTAAGGTGGGATCACCACTCAGGACTCCTAACCCTGCACTCAACACACACACCTGTTAGTCAGTGCTTTCTGGCTGTACCTGGCGGGAGGATGGCCTCATCCCAGACTGACTAGGAAAGGGTGTTGGGGGTTAGTGTGGAAGGTAGGTACAGTGGGAGGAGCTTAGGTAGTGGAGTGATTGTGGGCATCAAATCAGAGAGAGCAAGCTGACAGTTGATGGGTGGAGCTAGTCTGAGGTAAATGGATCTTTCGAGAGAGATGTCAGTCGGTGACTGGATAGAGTAAGAGCAGGATTGCTGTGAGAGGGCTGAGGGTCAGAGAAGAGAGAAAAATGTTGTCCAAGCTCCTAGACTGGAAGGAAGGGGTCGTTGGGGCACGGGAAGTGCAATAAGCCACCTGTGAAGGCCGTTTCTGGAGAAGGAAGGACCAGGCCTCGTTGGGGAAGGTGGCTCCTGAAGGTAGTGGAGAAATACAGGGCTAAGCTAGAAAGACGGAGGCTGAGGTCGCAGCCGCATTCAATACTCAAAAGGCAGCAGTTGGAATAAAGGACCCCTGAGCCTGACCCACGTCGCCCGGTGTGATCCGTGGCTGCCGGCTTGGGACACTGTTTGCTAAGGCCCACAGCAGGAAGGAAGGGAGAGATCAGCGCAGAGACATGGCCTAGAAAGGACACACAAGGAGGAGTCTTGAACAGGTGTTCCTGATCTACCTTTGAGTTTGCCGGATCCCTCCCTCGGATGACACAGTACCAATCGGGTCATCTTGTGCACAAAACTTTTGAGGAAAAACTCAGAAACTGCACCCAACTGCATCCTTGGTGGCTTTTACAACTCGCCTGCTACACACGCTACACTCACCATCACCGTCAACGGCTCACAAACACCATCTCAACTGCCCTGGGATACAGCTCTGCCCGTGGAGAGCTTCATCATCTTGTCTGCTTTAACACCGTCACAGAGGATCTGCATTGCAGTGTCGGCTACCCTAGCCGAGTACCATGGGTGGCGTCACGATCCCCCTTTTCCAAATTAATTATCATACCATCTTCCCCCTCATCTGAACTGTCATCTTCTTTATTGGACACCCTGGGCCACGGACCGGGTCCCAATCACCACCGTGACATACTTCTCCCTTAAAAGAGCCTGAAAGGCCCGGTACTGAGTAACCCCTGGCCCTGCATGGTGTTTCATTTTAACACCAGATAACAGGGATATATTGTATAGTTACAACATTATAAATCTACGTATATATTTAAGGAGGCAGACACAGACGCTGTCATGGCCAGTATGGATTCGACAACAAACTGAAAAGTAGAAAAAGGGTACAGTATCACCAGATACAAGGTATATATAGTATATGTCAGGGTCCTGTCAGCGCCGGCGTGCAGCCTCAGCTTAGCACCCGCACTGTAGGGGGGCCCAGGGTCAGGTACAGCCGGAAAGTACACACAGGACCTGGGGATGCTGAAGTTTAGCAAGCAGTGAAGGACCTACGGTCATGTGACTGCAAGGGGCGGGGCTTAGCATCCTGCTTCCAGAGATGGCAGGACACTAAGCAGAAATACTCAGTCAGGCAAAACGGTGGTCATACACAGAGAAAGCAGAAAAGTACCAGGGATGAGACAGCATGGATAGTCGGGGCCAAGCAGGGGTCAAAACCAAACAGACAAAGAAGGTACCAAGCAGAATCCAACAAGCAATATCCAAAGATCAGACCGAGTCGCACACAGAGTATCAAGCAACCAGAACACAGCACAAACACACTCAGGGGTCACCACACTATGCCAAGGGCGAAAGTATAACTGACAGGGATGGGAGCTTCCTGAGGCTATAAGAAGCTTTCCCAGAACCAATGTGAGGCCACCATAATAAGTCCCAGGTGTGCAGGGAAGAGTCTGCACTGAGATCAAAACATTAACCCCAGAAGTGCAGGTCCACCAGCACTGGTATCATGACAGTACTCCCCTCTCAATGGGGGGCCTCTAGACCCCCAGGCTTGCCCGGGTACCTAGCATGGAAAGCCCGAACCAGGCGATCCGCATGCATCAACCGGGCCGGCACCCAGGACCTGTCCTCCGGCCCATACCCCTTCCAATGAACTAGGTACTGTACTGACCGCCGTACCAACCTGGAATCTACGATGTGACCAATCTCATATTCCACATGTCCCTCAACCAAAACCGGAGGAGCAGCGGACTCGGATTCTCCCCGAACTGCTTCAAAAAGTTTCAGTAGAGATCTATAGAAGATGTTAGGGATCTTGAAAGAGGGCGGAAGGCACAGCCTGTATGCCACTGGGTTGATTTTTTTTCCACAATCTTGTCCGGGCCAAAGAATTTGGGGGCCAACTTGGCTGACAGAATCTTTACCTTAATGTTTCGCGTGGAGAGCCAAACTTTCTCTCCAACCTGAAACATGGGACCAGGTGTTCGTTTCCTGTCCGTGAAAAACTTATACCTGCCTTGAGACCTAGATATACGCCGCTGGACTTCTGCCCATGTATCTTTTAACCGCTGAACAGAGTCCTCAGCCCCGGGACACCCCAAATTTAGACGAGAAAACTCACCAAAATGAGGACTGAACCCATAGTTGATCAAGAAAGGGGACATACCAGTGGATTGACTCACCCGACTATTGAAGGGAAATTCAGCCAACGGCAGTATATCACACCAGTCATTCTGTCTAGCAGAAGTCAGACATCTGAGGATCAGTTCCAGAGACTGATTAGTGCGTTCCGTCTGACCATTACTCTCGGGATGGTATGCAGACGAAAAGGGCAGAGATATCCCTAATTTTTTGCAGAAAGCATGCCCAAACTTAGCCACCGCCAGTCGCGTGGCTGATATACCAGGGTGAGCACACAGCTTGGACTCATGGAACTCTTGCAAGAGTTTAAGGCAAAGTTGCTCTGGGACAAACAACTTGCCCCCTGGCTTGGCCGCAGGAGCCAGTGACTGGGTCCCCTCAATTTCCCATTCCATTTCAGACAAGATCCCTGCTAACACCACCCCAGGGTGCAGAATGTAGGACGGTGGCTCAGGGGCAGACACAGGATGAAAACTGCGAGATAAGGCATTAGCCTTGACATTCTTTGACCCTGGACGGAAAGAAATGGTAAACTGGAAACGAGAAAAAAAAAGTGACCAACGGGCCTGTCTGGGCGTTAGTCTTTTAGCAGACTCAATGTATGACAAATTTTTGTTATCAGTAATCACAGTAACCGGGTGACTGGCCCCCTCCAAAAAGTGCCTCCACTCCTCAAACACCAACTTGACCGCAAGAAGCTCTCTATTGCCTACATCATAATTTCTTTCAGCAGCAGAGAACTTCCTGTAAAAGAAAGCACATGGCCTGAGGTTGGTAAGAGTGGCAGGCCCTTGGGACAACACTGCCCCCACCCCCACCTCGGAGGCATCCACCTCCACCACAAATGGTTTGGACAGATCTGGTTGTACCAACACAGGAGAAGACATAAAACATTTTTTCAGAGTCGCAAAGGCATCTTTTGCAAGCGAGGATCAATTTCTCACCTCTGCACCATTGCATGTTAGATCCGTGAGTGGTTTGACCACCTGTGAAAACCCCCGGATAAATTTGCGGTAATAATTGGCGAACCCCAAGAAGCGCTGAAAACCCTTAAGATCTCAGGGTTGCACCCAATCCGCAATGTCCTGCACCTTCTTGGGGTCCATGCGAAAACCCTCAGAGGAAACAATCCCAAAAAAGACAATTCTTGAACACAAAATACACATTTCTCCAATTTGGCAAACAGATGATTTTCTCTCAGTCTTTGGAGAACAGTTCGTATATGTTCCAGATGAGAATGCCTGTCGGAGGAGTATATCAAAATATCATCTAAGTAGATAACAACAAAATGACCAATGAGATCCGAGAATACCACATTGATCAAATTCTGAAATATGGTGGGGGCTTTCGTAAGACCAGATGGCATGACTAAATTTTCAAACAGTCCCTCGGACATGAAGAACGCAGTTTTCCATTCATCCCCCTCTCAGACCCTTATCAAATTATATGCCCCCCGAAGATCCAGTTTGGAAAAACATTTTGCCCCTGATAGTTGGTTGCACAAATCAGGAATCAACGGAAGGAGGTACGTATTCCGTACAGTAATCTGATTAAGCTCCCGAAAATCGAGACAGGGATGTAACCCGCCATCTTTTTTCTTTACAAAAAAGAAACCTGCCGCCACAGGTGAGACTGAAAGACATATGTGTCCCTTGCGCAGACTTTCAGCAATGTACTCCTTCATAGCCAAGCGCTCAGGGCCAGATAAATTAAACAGACGGGCTTTAGGTAATTTAGCTCCCGGGACCAGCTCGTTAGCGCAGTCAAAGGGTCTATGTGGCGGTAACGTCTTGGCCTCGCTTTCAGAGAATACATCTTCGAAGTCCTTCAGGCATTCCGGAATACCTTCTAGCTCGACAGATGATACAGACACAGATTTAACAGGTTCAACCAGCAGTGCAGATTTATCACACAACTTAAAATCATTAAACCCCCATTGAACAATCTCCCCCGTTTTCCAGTTAATAACTGGGTTATGGCGTTGTAACCAGGGCATGCCCAACACCAACGCTGCAGGTAGATTGTCCAGAACTAGAGATGAGCGACTTTGCCTTTTTCGGGTCGAGTCGGGTTTCATGAAACCCGACTTTCGCAAAAGTCGGATCGAACGAAATCGGACGATTTTTGTGAAAAGTCGAAGGCCGACTGAAACACGAAACCCAATGCAAGTCAATGGGGAAGCAAAGTCGGCAGCGAGTGGAGGACAGGAAACACACCTACAGTGCCCTTTTGAATGCCAAAAACATCAATTCTTATTACTGAAGCATTTCAACCTTAATTTACTTCATAATACTAGTTACGCACTGAAAAATGGGGGTTATTTGGCTAAATTTGTGGGGGGGTAGGGCTGGCTCCAGGTTTTCATGTGCCCTGGGCCAAAGAGCACCCCCTTAACACATAGCACAACTCATGATGCTCCGATACGGCAGAGAAATAGCGGTATAGTACAATGAAAAATACTTCACTTTTTACATCTCATGACTGATATCCATTTTAAATTCTCCAATAGTTCCAAAAACGGACAGTATATTATTCCATACAGTATTATGGCCACCGCATAGTGCGCTATACAGAGTAATGAGGCCTATATATTTCTCCATACAGAATCATTGGTCCCATATAATGTTTGAAACAGTATATGATGAGCTCCACATGATGCTACAGTATATTTTGGTCCCCATGGATGAAGCTGCACTGTCTTATGGGCCCAAATAATGCTCCATATATAATGGGCCTCATTTCTAATGCTCTAGTGTATAATGGGCCCAGTAAATGCTGCTCCAGTGTCTGATGTCCACCTTTGGAATGCTCCAGTGTATGGTGGGCCCCATATATCATTCTCCAGAGTATAGTGCTCCCCAAAAATTGCTGTCCCAACATTGAAAACAAATAAGTCTCCTCAAATAAGTCTCCTCGCTAGGGAATCCCTGTACTAGTCTGGGTGTACACACGCGATGTCATTGCGCTCTCTGATCAGAATATCACTGTCAGGAAACGCGGAAGATGTCATGGCGGTGGAGCAGGGAGAGGTAAGTATTTCAACCTTGCAAGTGCTGTGATCCTGAGCAAGCAGGGGGGGGCCCACTCGTTGGCGATGGCTCTGGCACAGGACCCCTCATAGTATGGCGATGTGTCTGACGGCGGGTGGGCCGAACCTGCACTTTCATCTGCACCATCCTCTTTGTCACCATGTAAGGTGGTACAGTATATGGGAAGGGTAATCTGAGTTTCATCAGGGTCAGATTCTGGCTGTGTAGAGTGTGAGGGGAATGTAGTGGTCTGGGTCAATGTACCAGCAGAAACATCTAGCAGTGGCTGGCATCAGTGCACTTGTGGCGCCCCAAGGAGTACGGTCACCACAGTGGCATTACCTTCCTCCTAGGGAGTGTGATGTCATGCTTGGGAGCAATGAAGGATCTCTCTAGCAGTTAAACCAACACACAACACATTTCCCACTCCAGGCTAGCAGGGAGACCTCTGAACCTGACTGCTGAGGAGCTGCTCTCTGTGGTCGGGAGGAGGTAAGTTAGGGCAGTCTGTGAAGGGAAGGGGAAGTGTGTGGACATGAGAAGGGAAGCTGGAGGATGAGCAGAGTTAAGGCTCACTCCTAGCTGGAGCGCATGGTCCGGATTCCAGTCTCTGAGTTTGTAGGGACACTGACGTCTCTGCAGCCGAAACCGGAGGAAGTAGCAGTTGTAAATGCTCTGTACCCAACTAAGGCTCGGAGGCCCCAGCAGCGACTTATGTGAGCCAGAAGGAAAAGGCTACGGCTGCCTGCCATACGAGAAAGTTCCAAAAGAGAGTCAACAGGGGGATCTTCATTGAACTCAGCACTGCGAGTACCTCAGATAAGCGCTAGAGCAGAGGCCACACTACCTATCTGCAGGGAGAGAATTCCAAATTGGCTTCCAGGCTGACCAACTCCTTTTCCATCTGTACTCTGGGTCCTGGACGGCACTTACAAAGTACAGGTAAAGGAACTGCACGACTGTATCTGTCATCTTTCTCCTGCGCCTGGAACATGGTTCTGCTACATCCTGCACTGCACACCATCTACCAACTCTTTCATCTGCCCTGCGACTATGGCCCTACCTGTGCAGGGCTTCTACATCTTAGCTGCACCACAACATCTGTCCCAGAGAAGCAACACTGCAGCGCTGGTCATTCTAATCATAAACCACAGGTGGCGTCAAGTATCATTCACCTATAAACGTAATTCACCCCTTTGCATGGATGCCCAGGGCCACGGAACGGGTCACCACCATGACACATCCCTGTGAGACACCGGCCCGGTACCGATTAACCCCACTGCCCTGGCTGGCCACCCACACTCCATGTCAGATTCATCTTGGACTGGGGAATTCACGATTTGATTTGATAACCCAGGCATGGTATGATAGAAAGAGCTGCATGGACTAATGTGAAGTGTGGCCTGCTGCATCATTCACTTTGGGTGGGGATGCAGGACACAAGGAAAGGGGTTCTTCCAGACCAGGAGCCAGCATTTGATGACTCAGTGCTTGCATTTTTTGAAATTTCAGAAGAGGAGGGCATATTTGCTAAAGTCTGTTTCGGCAATGTAAGCCAAAACCAGTTCCTCATGCTCCGGCTTTAAAAGAGGTTAACCTACTCCCAGAAAAGGTAGCCTTCCAGGCGTTCCGGAGCCAGACCATGACGCAGGCTCAACACCTCCTGCCTTAGCTGCTATTGGCTATTGTGATTTTGCCACTACCAGTAGATGCACAACCACCATCAGCACCAGCTGGCCCCCCCACGCCCACGTCCGCGGCCTCTTCCACCAAACTTCAAAATTTAGCACAAAATAGACACAAAATAACATCAGATATATGGCACTGTATCAGAAGCGTACAGCTCTATTCAGTCAAAGGATAATTGTCAATCTCCATATATATTCCATCAGTCACACAGAGACGTTCACAGGCTCAGTATGGATTACACAAGAATATAAAAAGTAGACAAAGTGTACAGTATCATCAGATAGCAGGTATATATAGCATAGTTTAAACATTAACAATGTACGTCTATATATCAGAAGTAGTGTTGAGCCACTCCGCTAGTGTTTTGGTTCGTCGCACAGGAGGCAAGTTCGTCAAATGTTCGTCGAACTACATTGAAAACAATAACAGGCAAACACAAACACATACAAACACATAGAAAACAATTACAAAACACCTTAAAAGGTGTCCCAAAGCCAAAAAAAAAGCTCAGAAGACAAAAATTAACATATGGAAAAGGGCAACTACATTTAGAAAAGAGGTGGAGGAGTAAAAGGAGGAGGTGGAGGAGACACAGATATAGGCTTGTCATGCCCTTATGAAGTCAAGAAAGGCTGGAATAAAAATGTAAAATACAAACCAAAAAAAAAAAATTCTGAAATCGAACACGATCATATACCGTCGGACTTCCCACCAATAAATTATGCCAACTGGCGATCAGGTGGCGTTATTCCCACGAACCTCCAAATGGCATCCATGAAGGCAAAGTGTTTGCTTTCCGGGAGCAGTATGATTGCAAAGCTGAACCTTAAAGGAATGTCCAAAAGGGCACCACCAGGAGTGGAGCCTGCGGCTTAATTGGACTCCACCCTGGAAACCACAACCATGCCACCTCAAGAAAAGATGCACACATTGAAAGTTTTGTCGATTCTGTGTGTGGTGTGGTATGTCCATTTGTAGCTGTGCTAGCGATTTGTCAGCTTTATTCCGTTAACGAATGAGACTCCGGCATGCCCCCGCGGTACGCGTCAAGCTTACTAGAGGGATACGCGAGGCTCTGGCACGTGAGATCGAGCAATAACAGGTCTATCATGGGCTTACATGTCCGGGGCTGCATGTGTGCTACACTGAAAGGACCAGATTTTGTCGCTTTCAGGTGCAGATAACCCGCTGAACACCGTTAGTGATGGGGATCTGTGATTTCAATTATTCCCCGCGAACGATGATTTCCCAGTAAGTGCAGGTCAACCGCAATTCCTGAATTAGGCCTAATCGGCATTCCTGAAAAAATGCAAAAAATTACGTGTCCAAACCACAGGTGCTGTAGCTTGCTTAACATACTTGGCAGCCGTTCTCAGGCCCAGTATGGATTCGACAAGATTCTAGAAAGTTGATAAAGGGTACAGTTTCACCAGATAACATGTATATATGTAGCATAGTTTACACATTAAAAACCTATGTCTATATATCAGGAGGCAGGCTCAGACGGTCTCAGGCCCAGTATGGATTAGACGTGATTGGACAAAGGTGAGAAGGGTACCGTATCACTGGATAACAGGTATGTATACCATAGTTTACACATTAAAAACCTCTGTCTATAGATCAGGAGGCAGGCTCAGACGGTCTCAGGCCCAGTAAGGATTAGACGTGATTAAACAAAGGTGACAAAGGTTACCGTATCACTGGATAACAGGTATGTATAGTATAGTTTACTCATTAAAAATATATGTCTATAGATCAGGAGGCAGACTCAGACGTTCTCAGGTCCAGTATGGATTTGACCAGATTGTACAAAGTTGAGAGGGTACATTATCACTGGATAGCAGGTATATATAGCATAGTTTAAACATTTAAAATCTCCGTGTTTTCAGTATGGATTAGACAACAGTAAAAAAAGTCGAAAAAAGGATATGTATTTGAAGCGTACACCAGTATACACTTTTGGTGGTATTTTTTAATCTTCATATATATTTCTGTCTCCGTAAGACAGTCCAGACTCTCCGCAATAGGAAATGAGATGCATACAATTGCTGACATAAAGTCTAGTGATTGCAGAAATCTAGGAATTACTATTCACGGGAAAAACTTCCGTCATAATTCTCAGAGGCGATGCTGACTCTCAATTAATTAGTGGGTGGAGACAGCGAAAACCTTTCTTTGTGAAGAAAGTGTTGCTGTATCGCAGAACCGTTGATCCCATCGCCGTTACTCATATCCATCCAATTTTGATCACAGGGAGAGATGTAAACATGGTGCTCACTGCCTATCATGATCTGTCACGTAACTTTGGAGTGCAAAACACAGAAGCCACAGGCCATAGGCGATTCAATTGGATTGGCATGAGAGGACACATTTAAAAATGTGCGCTGGAATGTCACACGTCTGTGAGTAGGAAAACTGTGAAAGCTGATGAGAAACCACCACTGCATCTCATTGTGAGTCGACGTCCATAAGAAATGGAAGCCATTGATCATCTGAAGCTAGAGCCCGGCCAGCGGGACAGGGCATAGCTACGTCTTAACCATGATCTTCTATCAGTTCACCAAATTTGTAGTGGCAGTCCCAGTGAAGGATTTGACAGCCGAAACTACACAGCGGAGGAGCAGGGAGAGGTAAACACTGCAAATCTGGGGCCCTGCCCAAGCAAGGGGGGCCCACTCGTGGGCGTCGGTACTGGCACTGGGCCCCTCATAGTACGGCGGTGTCTGACGGCGGGTGTGCACCCCCACCATCAGAGACACTTGATTGCACTATGAGGTACCCTGTGCCAGTGCCCGTGCCCAAGAGTCGGCTCACCCACCTGTCCAGGGCAACGGCACTCGCACGGTTGCGTGCGGTAGGTGGTGACCCCGGCCATGGGGGGAGGAGGCAGCCCAGTTAGGGAGGTTTACAAAATGGCATATGTTGATGTGGGACATTCACCTGCTGCTAAAGGCGAAATTGGCCAAGTCCCAGGAAGAGGAGGACCAAAGAAAGCGATTTTTCTGGCAACCTATGTGTCATAGAATCATAGAATGGTAGAGTTGGAAGGGACCTCCTGGGCCATCTGGTCCAACCCCCTGTTCAAAGCAGGATTTGCTAAATCATCCCAGTCAGATGTCTGTCCAGTCTCTGTTTGAAGACTTCCATTGAAGGAGAACTCACCACTTCTCATGGCAGCCTGTTCCACTCATTGATCAGTCTAAGTGTCAAAAAGTTTTTTCTAATATCTAATCAGTGTCTCCTCCCATTCAGTTTCATCCCATTGCTTCTAGTCTTTCCTTGTGCAAATGAGAATAAAGATGATCCTTCTACAATGTGACAGCCCTTTAGATATTTGTAGACAGCTATTAAGTCTCCTCTCAGTCTTCTCTTTTGCAAACTAAACATTCCCAAATCCTGCAACCTTTCCTCATAAGACAGGGTTTGCAGACCGGTCACCATTCTGGTCGCTCTTTTCTGAACTTGCTCCAGTTTGTTGATGTCTTTTTTAAAATGTGGTGCCCAAAACTGGACTCAATATTCCAGATGAGGTTTGACCAAAGAGGAGTAGAGGGAAATAATAACTTCACGTGATCTAGACTGCATGCTTCTGTTAATACATCCTAGAATTGCATTTGCCTTTTTTGCTGCTGCATCACACTGTTGACTCATATTCAGTCTGTGATCTATTAGTATACCCTAGTCTTTTTCACATGTGCTGTTGCTTAGCCCTATTCCTCCCATTCTGTATATGCTTTTTTCATTTTTATTGCCCAGATGTAGTACTTTGCATTTTTCCCTGTTAAAAACCATTCTGTTAATTGCTGCCCACTGCTCCAGTTTATTTATATCTTTTTGAATCCTCTCTCTCTTCTCTAGTATTAGCTATCCCTCCTAGCTTTGTGTCATCAGCAAATTTAATCAGTTTACCCTCAATTCCTTCATCTAAATCGTTGATAAAGATGTTGAACAATACAGGGCCCAGGACAGAGCCCTGTGGTACCCCACTTGAGACATTCTTCCAACTGGATGTGCAGCCATTTACGACCACTCTTTGGGTCCGATCACTAAGCCAGTTATGAATCCACCTAACAGTTGCCTTGTCCATTCCATACTTAATCATTTTTTCAATAAGGATTGTATGAGATACTTTGTCAAATGCTTGCTGAAGTCAAGATATACTATATCTACAGCATTTCCTTGATCCACCCAATCAATGATTCCATCATAGAAGGAAATTAAGTCTGACATGACTTATTAGTTACAAGCCCATGCTGACTCTGTTTAATCACTTCATTCTTATCCAGGTACTGACATACATGTTGTTTAATAATTTGTTCAAAGATCTTTCCTGGTATAGAAGTCAGACTCACCGGCCTATAGTTGCCTGGGTCCACCTTCTTCCCCTTTTTGAAGATAGGAACAACATTTGCTCTTCTCCAGTCTTCTGGGACTTCTCTTGTTCTCTGAGACGAGAAGTAGTTTGTCACCATAGTTGACAAGTGCTATCTCCTGTCACTTTCAATCGATGCAGTATTACCAGTCGTGTGAGCGGGACTTGAAAAATCAGTCCACAACATGGTCATGAAACCCCTGTCTCCAATGCCACTTCTGATGTGTGCACCACCAACACCTCTTCCAAGTTGCCCCCGGCCCCTATGGCTCGTGTGAGAACCATCACCGCTGCTGTGTGCTGGGAATGCCTCAACCAACATGGAGCAATGGAGAATTTTTTGGGCCCATAAGACAATGAAGCATCTTCCATGGGGCCTATCATATACTGGAGCATTGTAAATGGGGCAGATTAGATATGGAGCATTATTTGGGCCCATCATACACTGGAGCATCATCCATGAGGCACATCATATACTGGAGCATTCCAAATGGGGCAGATCAGACACTGAAGCAGCATTTACGGGGTCCATTATACACTGGAGCATTAGAAATGGGGCCCATTATATATGGAGCATTTTTTGGGCCCATAAGACAATGAAGCATCTTCCATGGGGCCTATCATATACTGGAGCATTGTAAATGGGGCAAATTAGATATGGAGCATTATTTGGGCCCATCAAACACTGGAGCATCATCCATGAGGCACATCATATACTGGAGCATTCCAAATGGGGCAGATCAGACACTGAAGCAGCATTTACGGGCCCATTATACACTGGAGCATTAGAAATGGGGCCCGTTATATATGGAGCATTATTTGGGCCCATAAGACACTGGAGCATCATCCATGGGGACCAACATATACTGTAGCATTATGTGGAGATCATCATATACTGTATGGAACATTATATGGGACCAATTATTCTGTATAGAGAAATATATGGGGCTCATTATTCTGTATGGCGCACTAGGTGGTGGCCATAATACTGTATGGAGTAATATACTGTCCGTTTTTTGAGCTATTGTAGAATTTAAAATAGATATCAGTCATGTCATGTAAGAAGTAAAGTATTTTTCATTGTGCTATATCAATATTTCTCTGCCGTATCGAAGCATCATGAATTGTGGTATGTGTTAAAGGGGCCCACTGACACTCTTTCGCCCAGGGCACACAAAAACCTGGAGCCAGTCCAACCCCCCTCAACTTTAGCCAAATATCCCCCAGTTTTCAATGTGTAACTATTATTATAAAGTAAATTTAAGGTTCCCAAGCTTAAGTGATAAGAATTGATGTTGTTGGCATTGAAGTGGGCACTCTTGGTGTGTTTACTGTCCTCCACTCCCTGTCGACTTTGCTTCCCCATTGACTTGCATTGGGTTTCGTGTTTCAGTTGGACCCCCGACTTTTCCCGATAGTCGGCCAATTTAGTTTGACTCGACTTTTGAGAAAGTCGGTTTTCATAAAGGCAAAGTCGTTTATGTCTAGTGGCCACGTATTCGTTGCACAGACTTGAATGTGAGTCTCAAGTTCTCAACCAACACATGGAAGAAACTAGTGTATGCTGCGATTTAGTTTTTTATATTCGGTCGGATATGGTCTGTGAAAAGAAAATCGTTCATGTCAATAACCCCATTGAATAGCGTTTTTTCATATTTTTTTTTTACAGACAGCTCTTGGACCAAAAATACAATCATGTAAGTTTGGCGACTAGGTCACTTAGGCTAGTTTCACACTAGCGTTGAGGAGGGCTGCGGATGGCAGCCTGTTCCTCCTTTCTTCCTCCGTGAAGCTCAACCCACGCTCAGCCTACTGTGGCATGCATCCAGCATTTGGTTTGCAGGGACATGTGTGGTATGTAGATGCGTCCGCATGCGTCGATTTGATGTGTTCGGCGACTGCACGGAAACCTCTGCAAACACAGGTTGTGGCTGGAATAAGTATAACAGCCTGAAGTGGATGACAAAGGCCTCTTTCACACATCAGGTTTTCGCCGTCAGGCGCGATCCGGCGCTTTTGACAGAAACCGGATCCGGCGAAATGCAATGCCGGATCCGGTTTCCCCCCCATTGACTTGCATTTGCGCCGGATCGCGCCGGATGGCCATGCATTTGATCCGGTTTTCGCCGGATCCGGCAATGTGTCGCAATGTGTCGCGATCCGGCGTCTGGAAAAAACGTCTACTGTAACGTTTTTTGTCTCCGGCGAAAAAGCCGGACACGCCGGATCCGGCGCGTCCGGCTTTTTCACACAATGAAAGCCTATGAGCGCCGCAATGCGTCGGATCCAGCGAAAGCCGGATCCGGCGGCCGGATCCGGTTTTTTGGTCTGAGCATGCTCAGTAGCTCTGCCCACAAGACATATATAAAAGCAAGACAGTGGGACCCACAGCCACACCCAACATGCCACCCAAGACAGCAACCAGGCGCAGGAGAAGGCAGGAGACATCTGCAGCAGCACCATCAGCACCACCCCAATTGGAGCAGCATGCTGAACAACGGGAGGGGAGTCCAGCAGCAGATGAGAGACGGTAATTATCAAATCACCCATTCCTCCAAACTAGGGCTATTGAATATCAAGATATTCATTGGCCCTTTGTTTCTCTTTATTCAACAGCCGCCCAATAGATGCAGCAGCAGCAGCAGCAATGGCAGCAGCTGGAACACCACCCACAGGCATGGAGTGTGGCCACCAGGAAGACAGCACATCATCTTCTGGGAGCCCTCCCTCGCATCGTCAGCGTTTGACGGTAAGTTTTTATTTCCAAAATCCATCTTCTCTGTAATATATGTCTATTCATGGCCTTTTATTTCAAAACAGGAATCACAAGATGAAGAGGAGCTCCCAGAAGAAGAAGGAAGGGGTGGACAGACACCTGGAGTGGGCTCACAATTGGTAAGTTTTTTGCATCAAACGCAGAAACACAACATCACACTACACACAACACATAGAAAACAATGTTCTGCAGACCACACACAGCAAACAAATGCCTACATCCAAAGACATAACTTTTTTTGTTTTCTTCTCTAGTCTTCCCAATCTGGTGCTTGGCCAAGAGGTCCTCGCAGTGCCTCCCAGGGTCGTCGGCGACAGCAACGCGGCGGTCACCAGCGTGTAAGTATAAATATTTTTGCTTTGTTTTTTTGCACTTTTTATTTCATTTCTTTTGTGGAGGCTAATTATGTTATTTTTGTCTTTTTCTTTAACAGCCTTCACAGCGTGCTCCCGACTCTGATGTTGAGGATGGAGGGATTGATATGGATCGCCTCATCGATCTCGTCAGAGAAAGGGAGCCGCTCTGGAATATGGCTGACCGCCGCCACGCTGACCTGATCGTTACCCGACGACTCTGGGAGGAAATCTGTTCGCTCCTTGTGGGCCGCTGGGAGGACCTCGATGTTCGGGCCCAGATTACAGAGCGTAAGTATATACAGTACCGGTTGCTTGATTTAAACCAGTGTTTCCCGAACTCCAGTCCTCGTGGTCCCCACGGATCATGTGTTCAGGATTTCTATTTACTATGGAAATCCTGAAAACATGACCCCTGGGGACCATGAGGACTGGAGTTTGGGAAACACTGATGTTGTATACTAACCACTCCTTTCTCGTTTCAGGGAACAGAATTGTGAATCGGTGGCGGTCTGTGAGAGATCGTTTCAAGAAGGAGTTCAATAAAGAGATGCGGGCCCCGAGTGGATCTGGAGGATGCAGGAGCAAGTACAAGTACGCAGAAGCCCTGTCGTTCCTCCGGGAAACAATGGTCACCAGAAGGTAAATATTACACACCACATGTGAAAAAAAATGTTAGATGTAAATTTTTTTTTCAGCCAGGGCCATACCATGTCAGTATTTTAATTGTTTTTTTTTCTCTTTATTCCACAGCATGGTGAGCAGCACTCGGGAGCCGGCACGATTGGACCCTTCTGAGGCGATCCCTGAGGAGACCGGCACCGAGGGACACTTCGACCGCCCCGGTACATCTGCACCTTTCCAGCCTTCCAACACATTCGACCCATCTGTCCCATCCACCAGCACAGGAGCATCGTGGCCGCCTACATTACATGAAGCTGCTGGTGAGGAGATCGCTTTCCCTTTACCCCACCCTTCTGCCCCTGCCACCTCTAGTACACCTGCGGGTACTGGGCGGCAGCGGCAGAGGGGTCAGGAAAAGAGTTATGCGCCAGAGTTCTTGTATCTGAATGCATCTTTCCAGAACTGTCTAAAAGTCTTGTCAGAGCAAATCTCCGCAGGCTATCAGCAGATCAACTCCAGCATTCTGGAGGTGAAGACACTTCTGCAAACCATGCATTCAGAAGCAAGATCTTCGCCAAACCACACCTTTTTCAGGTCTGTTGTGGAGCGCATGGAAACGCTCTCTCCTGCCCAGCAGATGCATGTAATGCATTCATGCCACGCTGCTCTCCAGCAAGTTACCTCCCAACCTCCTCCTCCTCCCACCACAGTAGTTCCTCCACCTGCACCCCCTCCAGCCACTTTCCATCCTCCCCCTCCTATTACATCTACACCCCCTCCAGCCACTTTCCATCCTCCCCCTCCTATTACATACCATCCACCTCCAGCCACTTTCCATCCTCCCCCTCCTATTACATACCATCCACCTCCCCAGCACCATCCACCTCCCCAGCACCATCCACCTCCCCAGCACCATCCACCTCCCCAGCACCATCCACCTCCCCAGCACCAGCAACCTCCCCAGCACCAGCAACCTCACCAGTACCAGCAACCTCCACAGTACCTGCAAACTCCCCAGTACCAGCAACCTCCCCAGTACCAGACATCTCCCCACTTCCAGCAACCTGCCCCGTACCAGACATCTCCCCACTTCTAGCAACCTGCCCCGTACCAGACATCTCCCCACTTCCAGCAACCTGCCCCGTACCAGACATCTCCCCACTTCCAGCAACCTGCCCCGTACCAAACTCCTTCCCCATACAACTTGCCATCAACATAATCTGCTCCTACAGTCCCTGCCCAACCCTCCACTCCACCACCCACCACCTCTTCTGCTTCCCACATGTCCACCCATTCTGTAGTTTTTTCCACACCTTCACCTCTAACTGTTCCTTCCCCACCACGATCCCAGTCCTCTCTCCACACTCCCAGTGTCGAAGTGTCCCGCAGCCCCTGCAGCAGTATTTCCACCACACCAAACACAGAATTATAATGTGTGTATTTAAATAAAAATGACCAGTTTTATGGTTTCAGTTTTATAGTTTCAAAGTTTTATTAAACAAGTTTATTAAAATTTTTAAAAAGTTTACTAAAAAAAACATTTTTCAATAAAAGTTAAATTATTTTACACTGGCTGTCTGTCATTTCTTTCTGCGGCGAAAAAGGTTAAATACAGGGTATTTAAAAGGTGAAATGGTATTCAAAACTAGGTATATAACTGTGGGTAAATTTTAGCTTTTTGCCACAGTTGTGTTCCTGGTTGTGTTTGAAGCAAAGTATTTCACCTAAAAAGTTGTGTTTATTGTTGGTGATTTCCTAACAATGTACACAACTTTTGTTAAAAGGTGAAATACTTTGCATAAAACACAACCAGGTACACACCTGTGGCCTAAAGCTAAAAATAGAGACCATGACAAGATAGCCAACTTTGGTTGGCAAAGGTATATACTGTTGGTACAGAAGGTACACAAGTTTGGGGCACAAATCTTTCACACTCTGTCATCCTGCCAGTGTACTCTGCCTTGAGGTGACATAAAGTATAGTGCAAAATTGTCCCTCATTACTGAAACCGTCACAGAACTTCTAGTGGTAATGTCATGGTAATCTTGCAAGGTGGTTTCTTCAGAGGTGTCCTCAATGGAAATGGGTTCCTTGCAGATAACAAAATTGTGGAGTACCACGCACGCTTTGATCACCTCGTCCACAGTTTCTGTCTTGAGGTTGATCGCAGTCAATAGGACCCGCCATTTGGCTGTCAGAATACCAAAGGTACATTCAACCATTCTTCTTGCTCTTGTGAGGCGGTAATTAAAAATGCGTTTTGGTCTTGTCAATCCTCTGCTAGAGTACGGTTTCAAAAGGTGTTCTGACAGCTGGAAGGCTTCATCCCCTACACAGACAAATGGCATAGGTGGACCAGATGTTTGCGGCAGCGGTCTAGGTGGTGGGAACTGGAAGGTGTTTCCATACAGTTTACGCCCCATGGCAGACAGTTTGAAAACTTGAGAGTCATTGGAGCGGCCATAGGCCCCAATATCAACCGCAATAAATTTGTATTCCGCGTCAGCGATGGCCATGAGGACAATTGAAAAATATTTCTTGTAATTGAAATATTCCGATCCCGATCCAGCTGGCTTTACAATGCGGATATGTTTCCCGTCCACAGCGCCCAAGCAGTTTGGAAACTGACATATCTGTTGAAACTTGTCAGCAATTTCAATCCACCTCTCTGTTGTGGGCTCTGGTAAAAACTCTTCAGCTAAGGAGTCCCACAGTGCACGGCATGTGTACTTCACAATTCCAGATATGGTGGAAATCCCGAGTCTGTACTGGAAATGCAGTAACGAAAGGGATTCTCCAGTTGCAAGAAATCTGTGGGGAATTAAAAAACAATAAATTAGTTTTAAATCACAGCATTACATACCAAAACTGACCTAACACTTGGAGATACAAATTACCACCAACAAGATTGCAGTGAAAGTGTGCTCTGATGCGATCATATCCAATAAATGTGGCTTACCTTAAAGTCACCATCAGACGCTCTGCGGGTGAAACAGAGAAGCGGCAATAGGTGTCCGCTTTTCTTATGAGGTGTGCAATGCGCTCCACCAAGTAATCAAAATTCTCCATTTTCATCCTAACATATCCAAAAAATTTATCCGGGTTTCGTCGAAGGTCCATGCATAGTGTAGAATAGACCCCACGCGTCATTCTCTTGGCTGTGATGGGGTGGATCCACAAACGTCGTCTACGATGCCTGATGCGCTGCTGTCTCGCTCTCTCCTTCTCCAGAACAATCACCCTCAAACGATTTGCCTCCGCTGTAAAATCCGCCAAATTCTTCAAAATATTTCCAATGACAACATCCATCTTCGCCAGTAACTTGCTCTTCTCTCCAACCTGCACTTTCTCCTCTACAACCTGTCAAAGAAGGGCTGTAGGAACATGCTATATATAGTTTTCCAGTAGCCAATCCCGTTCGGAAGGCCACAAGGGTCAATTTTAAAAACCGGATCCGGCGTAATCCGTCGAAAAACGGATAGAAAAACGGATGAACCGGATGAGACGGATCCGGTTTTGTCTGTCAAGAAAAAGACGGATCCGGCAGAAAACCGGATCCGTCACATCCGGTTTTACTAAACATTTGCCGGATCCGGCGTTCCGGCACGACGCCGGATCGCGCCTGACGCCGAAAACCTGATGTGTGAAAGTAGCCAAAGTCAGAAAACCTTAATGAATACGATGTGAGACCACATCACCTGTAAGCTGATATAAATAAGTTACATAGTTTTCAGAGGGTCAGTGTAAAATTTAGGTCTACCACAATATGGTCAAAGTAAAGTGATCTCATTGATCTCTGAACTTTTTGGAGATTTTTGCTCAGTAACAGTAAGGTAATACAGCAATTTTGTAGTGGTAAAGGTAGTGGACATAGTGTGGCTGTATAATTTGTGCTTTATTTATTTGCAATCTTGGTCTCCCCTTTCTGGGCTAAGTATTCCATCTGTATGTCCCCATGGATGGATGTCTCAGTAGGACCCACTCCTGCTCTCCTTTATTCACTTTGACGTTATTTTACATGGTAAGGTTTTAATACTGGAGACAGTGCCCGATGGGTACACATTGATGTGGGATGGCTTTCATGCCAATTTTTTTTAATCAAAATAGTGTTAAGTACCGTAAGTACCCTATTTATTTACATGTACTATTACTATTTACTTCTTTACTTGCTGTAGGGTATATGCTCATTTTGTTTTGTTTTTCTTTGGTTTTGCCTAGTTATGGTCTTTGTATAGTTTGTTTTGTTCACTAACAGTACAGAGGTAGTATTTAACAATTAGGATAATTAGCATTATTTAAGAACTATATTAGTATACAAATCATTTTCTTGGCAGGGGGGGCATATGCCTTGAGGTTTGTGCCCCTGGCCTTTTAATGCACTGCCAATACCCCTTGATCCCAGTAATATTGCTAGGAGGCTAAATGCAGGTGTGTGACAGTGTAAAGGGGTGGCATTGCTATGGACCGTAGAGACAACCTGCCACTTTAAGAGACAGCACTCCCTTGGTTAGAGCAGTGGGCCATTCTGTGCTTCCCTGCTGTAAAGACTGTTTGGTTTTGTCTGCCAGACTAGAAAGGGGAGGGGCTGCTTTTTTGTGTGTAGGAGAGACCTCAGATTTCTGCAGGAAGGAGATGTGCCTGCCTGGAGCTGTGAGGAAAAGAACGTTTAGTCTGCGACTGTGACTTTGTAAACTATTCTGGGGATTAAAAGGTGGCTTTCCTGTCTTGCCGTGAGAAGCCACAAAGAAAAGACAAAAAAGTGATCCAGAGGAGGCAATCCACCGTTCCTAGGAGCATCACTGAACTTGCACACAAGGAAAAGACCACGTTGCACAGAGCTTCCAGGAAGAAGTGTGCACCATCTTGCAAACCTTCAGAGGCTCCAAGAATGGACTGAGATACCAACGCTACTGTGAGTGTTAACTTCTGTGCACATGCTAAGATTTAGGATAGGCTGCAATAGATAGAGCTCGGCAGCCGTGTGGCCAGGTTAGCAAAGGCCAGATAAGTTATAGTTAGTGTAACATCATACATTCCTTTACTGTGTTGTCTTGCCAGTTGGATAAATATACTGAGCTGTTACAGTTGGTGCTCCATGCTGTTCGGCGGCCCAGGCAGAGAATATTATCCTTGTAAATTGTCTGTTTCCATAGCATACCCCTGTTTCTGCATTTTCCTATACACTGCATTCCTTGCCTGTAAATAAATTAACCCTTTTTGCTTGCACCTCATCTTGAGTACCGTAGTCTCCATGCATTGTGGTGGCCCCCCAGCCATCGCTTCAACAGCGCTCTCCTACCATGCTCTTCCCACATGTCTTTCTCAGTGAGATGCTGACATAGATTAACAGATTACAGCCTCTAAAAACAGCACTTTACACTATAACAGCAAGAGTAGGAAAATTCAGCTTAGCAAAGTTTCTGCTTCTTTGGATATTAGATGCTGTCGCATTGCGGCTTCTACGATCAGCACTGCAAACTTGTGGGATATCTCATCAGCTCATCGAACTTGACTAAAGTTCTTTGAATCATTATCAGTGAATTTTAGAAACTATATGAGACCCTACATCATCAAATTTGTAGGTCTAAACATCCAAAACTCTTCATAATCAACCCAAATGATAAGACTGGGATGAATTTTGGGACCATTGCTCTTTTTATTATAGGGAACACTCAGCGAATATCTTCATGTACATAAAGTAATGGAGCTGCTAGTGACCTTACTCATTGATATAAATTGATAAGATCACCTATATGTGTTTCATATATATATATATATATATATATATATATATATATATATATATATATATATATATATATACTGTGTGTATATATATATATACACTGTATATATATATATATATGTATACACCTAGACACATATGTGTAGCTTCATACTGCATCTGTTGCATGTTAAATGCACTCTAAGCGATTTTGTGTTAAGTTCCGATTTTAATTAAGTCCTTTAAATAGGCGACTAATGTAGATTTAATACGACAGTTATTGCATGTTAATTAAGCATCAACTGATTGCTGGCCGTTTTGGTATAGATATTGAAGTTTACTAATTATCCAGGAGATAAATCAATTCACCATGTCGTTGTATCAATTTGCATAGGCAATACATCTGGAATTAGATTATGTATTACACGTAGAGTCAGATATATATGCCAAGCCAGAAATAAATTCAATAACCCTTCGTAGAAAGGAGAATTTACAGGCAGCGTTTAAAGAGTATATAAAAATGCGTTTTAATATCTCAGTCACATGAATGGTCAATACGACAGAATAGAATTCATCTTGTGGGTAACACAATAACACAATTCTAATAACTTTATGTACATGGCTTTAATACTGTAAGTGTACACTTTGAGTTTTTCCTTTAAGTAAATTAACACATGCTCCTGAGAAATAATAGAAATAATGTGTAAGCAGTACAAACTTGATTTTAACACTTATCGTACAGTCATGAAGGTGATTGTGATGCTTTTACAGACCAGTTTTATTAGAACCGTTAAAATATCTTTATGGCAGTTGGATCTCTGTGTTTAATTTTTTTATGTAATGCATTGCTTCTAATCTCCTACTAAGAAACATAAAAGATAGCCAAAAGCCGCCACTAGAAAGAGTTAAAGCTCACTAATTTTTGTCACAACACAGCTGTCAGGTGACCCAGGACCAGGGGCTCCTTCCCTGTCTCTAACACTAGTGGGCGCCCTAGCTTGCCCTGCTACCCGGGATACTTCAGATGGCAAAGATGCTGGGGCTGCCACCCCTGCCTTATCTCCTGAGTTAACGCACCGCCTGTTCTCTTCACCCACCCAGGGAAAAGGGTTGCTACTGTGCACCATAGTTCACCAGACAAACAAGGCAACTGATGCTAATGTTGACAGAAAACTCCAGGCATACAAAATATACACTAACATATAACAGAGGAATGCATCGGGGTGTGAAGGTAGGGGAATAAACCAAAATAGAGGATAGGGAATTACCACATATACAAACCAAACAACAGTCACAGATGACTCCTCCAACTCTCCTTCCCATATGTACTCCTCTCCCACCTATAGCCATGCAGCAAATGCTAGCGCTGACTAGGATTGGTAACAGAGCCCAGATTTTGAAGGGGAAAGGAGTGGCTAATTGAACTCAGCTGAACACAGGGATTTCCAACATGGCTGATTAACCCCGATAAACACATTTAACCCCTTCATGACCAGAGTTATTTTCGCTTTTGCGTTTTCTTCTTTTGCTCCTCTTTTTCCCAGAGCCATACATTTTTTACTTTTCCATCAATATGGCCATGTGAGGGCTTGCTTTTTTATGCCGAGTTGCACTTTTGAATGACACCATTGGTTTTAACATATCATGTCTTGGAAAACAGGAAAAAAATTCCAAGTGAGGTGAAATTGCAAAAAGAAGTGCAATCCCACAGTTGTTTTTTTTTTTTTTTTTTTTTTTACTAGGTTCACTAAATGCTAAAACTGACCTGCCATTATGATTCTCCAGGTCATTACGAGTGCATAGACACCAAACATGTCTAGATTCTTTTTGAACTAAGTAGTGAAAAAAATTCCAAACTTTGATAAAAAAAAAAAAAATTGAGCCATTATTTTCCAAAACCAGTAGTGTCTCCATTTTTTGTGATCTCGGGTTCCAACCCATCAGTGACATGAGATCATGTGACAGGGTCACCAATGGGAAGATTTCCTGCACAATTGCTGGAAGTGTATGTTAAATGCCGCTGTCAATGTTTGACAGCGGCATTTAACGGGTTAATGGTGACATGTGGATCTGCAACTGTTCCGAGCATGTGTCAGCTGTTCAAAACAGCTGACATGTGCCTGGAAAAATATTGGCTTACCACTGAAGCACACATCAAATGGAGGGTGTCCGACATCGGCATACTATTATTCCCGATGTCAAAAAGGGGTTAAAATGGAGGTGAAGGGCTTCTTCTCAGCACCAGAGTAGAAGGAATCAGATGCTGCGGAGTTCTGGCTCTACACTGTTGCGGTAACCCCGTGACAATTATTAAGCTCAATATTTGCTCTCAGCTGCTGGGCTCCCTCTAGAGGTGGCTACGGGTGTACAGAAGTTGATCATCAACTAACTCCTTTTACACAAATAATCTAGTTCTATGTATCAGTGGTAAACTTCGTGAAAATTGATCGACAATGAAATTTGGACCTATAGTATTTTTTTTAAAGCACAAATAAATTTGTAAAAAAATAGATAAATTGTGGACATTGTAGATTTATTGACACAAAAATATGAAGTTATTGCTCCCATGGCAATTATCTGCCATAATATAATTATAGGGATCATTCAGAGGTTATTCCCTACTGCTTCCAAGCTACCCATCAGAGATATTGAACGATTTTTAACTCTGTGTAAGCCTGATCATATTAATAGATTAATGTAAATTGGTATTTAAAAGTATACTGATAGTTAGAAGAGTAGGGAATGACATAACAAGCGATTTTCTAGAATGCTTTCTTGTTCTTATTACAGCAAATATGAAGATAATATTTAGGTTTCTATTATGCTATAAGAGAAAGAAATCCAGCTCAGCCACTATAAGGGTTTCCGTGGCTCGGAGTAATGACGGCATCTATGCCTTGACGCTGAAAAGTCCAAATAAAGCAGAGAAAGTCCAGCTTTACGATCACGGTGAATTCTTTATTTCCAGTGTAAAATATCATGATAGTCAAGTTAAAAGATCCATCTATGCTTTTCAGATGAGTATAATCTTAGTCATGATGGCATCTGTTATACTGTATTTGCATTATATTAATAGCAGTCATTAAGCTACATCTGGAAGCACAGAAGTATAGAATATAATAATAATTATAATAATAACATAGTAGCATAGTAACATAGTTTTGAAGGCTGAAGGAAGACCTTATGTCCATCTAGTTCAGCCTATTTTTAGTGCAGCTGTTCTGCATTGTTGATCCTGGGGAAGGCAAAAAACCCACAGAGTAGAAGCCAATTTTCTCCATAGGGAAAAAATTCCTTCCCCTAAGCCTGGTCAACCATCTACCTATAATATTATGTTATTCGTAACCTTCTATACTGTCACTCACAAGAAAAGCATCCATTCCTTTCTTAAATTCATTCAGTGAGTTGGCAATCACCACTTCCTCAGGAAAAGAATTCCAGAGCCTCACTGCTCTTACCGTGAAGAACCCTCTTCTATGCTGGTGCAGAAATTGTCTTTCCTCCAAACGAAAAGAATGCCCCCTTGTTCTTGTCACAGTCCTTGGTACAAACAGATCATTGGAGAGATCTCTGTATTGCCCTCTGATATACTTGTACATATACACTCACTGGCCACTTTATTAGGTACACCATGCTAGTAAGGGGTTGGACCCCCTTTTGCCTTCAGAACTGCCTCAATTCTTCGTGGCAGAGATTCAACAAGGTGCTGGAAGCATTCCTCAGAGATTTTGGACCATATTGACATGATGGCATCACACAGTTGGCGCAGATTTGTCGGCTGCACATCCCTGATGCGAATCTCCCGTTCCACCACATCCCAAAGATGCTCTATTGGATTGAGATCTGGTGACTGAGGAGGCCATTTGAGTACAGTAAACTCATTGTCATGTTCAAGAAACCAATCTGAGATGATTCGAGCTTTATGACATGGCGCATTATCCTGCTGAAAGTAGCCATCAGATGTTGGGTACATTGTGGTCATAAAGGGATGGACATGGTCAGCAACAATACTCAGGTAGGCTGTGGCGTTGCAACGATGCTCAATTGGTACCAAGGGGCCCAAAGAGTGCCCAGAAAAAATTCCCCACACCATGACACCACCACCACCAGCCTGAACCGTTGATACAAGGCAGGATGGATCCATGCTTTCATGTTGTTTACGCCAAATTCTGACCCTACCATCCGAATGTCGCAGCAGAAATCGAGACTCATCAGACCAGGCAACGTTTTTCCAATCTTCTACTGTCCAATTTCGATGAGCTTGTGCAAATTGTAGCCTCAGTTTCCTGTTCTTAGCTGAGAGGAGTGGTACCCAGTGTGGTCTTCTGCTGCTGTAGCCCATCTGCCTCAAAGTTCGACGCACTGTGCGTTCAGAGATGCTCTTCTGCCTACCTTGGTTGTAACGGGTGGCAATTTGAGTCACTGTTGCCTTTCTATCAGCTCGAACCAGTCTGCCCATTCTCCTCTGACCTCTGGCATCAACATGGCATTTCCGGCCACAGAAATGCCGCTCACTGGATTTTTTTTCTTTTTCGGACCATTCTCTGTAAACCATAGAGATGGTTGTGCGTGAAAATCCCAGTAGATCAGCAGTTTCTGAAATTCTCAGACCAGCCCTTCTGGCACCAACAATCATGCCACGTTCAAAGGCACTCAAATCACCTTTCTTCCCCATACTGATGCTCGGTTTGAACTGCAGGAGATTGTCTTGACCATGTCTACATGCCTAAATGCACTGAGTTGCCGCCATGTGATTGGCTGATTAGAAATTAAGTCTTAACACACAGTTGGACAGGTGTACCTAATAAAGTGGCCAGTGAGTGTATATAAAGTCTCCCCTAAGTCTTCTCTTTTCTAGAGTAAATAGACCTAATTTTGATAACCTTTCTGGGTATTGTAGTGAACCAACTCCATTTATCATTTTAGTAGCCCGCCTTTGAACCCTTTCAAGTTCAGTAATGTCTTTCTTGAGCACCGGCGTCCAAAATTGCACACAATACTCCAAGTGTGGTCTGACTAGTGATTTGTACAGAGGGAGAATTATGTTTTCATCTCGTGTCCCCAGACCTCTTCTAATGCATTCCATGACCCTATTTGCTTTGGTGGCAGCTGCCTGACACTGGGCACTCCAATTTAGCTTCTTATTGACTTAGATGCCTAAGTCTTTTTCCATGTCGGATTTCCCCAGCAGTTTCCCATTTAGTAAGTAATTGTAGCATCTGTTTCTCCTTCCCATGTGCATAACCTTACACTTATCTGTGTTAAACCTCTTTTGCCATTTTTCAGCCCAATTCTCCAATTTACTCAAATCTGTCTGTAGTTGCAAACTGTCCTCCTTTGTGTTAACTACCTTACATAGTTTTGTATCATCTGCAAATACTGATATTTTACTGTGTAAGCCATCCACTAGATCATTAATAAATATATTAAATAGTAGGGGGCCCAATACAGAACCCTGTGGTACCCCACTAGTAACCCTGGCCCAATCTGAGTATGCACCATTAATAACCACTCTTTGTTTTCTATCACTATAATAATGACTGAACCTCACACCATGCCTAAATATTGAGCACTTACTATGCTGCACTATATTTCCATGTTATTATAGGAAAAATTTACATAGACCCTTTTTGCGTTCATGGATATTAATAAAATTAACAGTAATTGACACTGTATTTATAGATTTCTATTATGTACCATAAAAAATTGCAGCCATATAGATGGCATCACTTGCCAATTGGGTATAGAATGAGTTAAAAAAAACATTTATTTCCATAATAACCTTCTCTCCATCTGAGGCTTCTTCATGTGCAGTTAAGCATGCCCTGCAATTGGGAGTGTGGGATATGACTGGGTCTTCCCAGAGATAAACAAAGGATGTCTTCTATGAAAGCGTCAGGACCACAGCCGCTGGGACCCCTGACTGGGATGGCCTAATTTTTGCCAGTAGCCATGTGCCTGGCACTATAGGAAAGAGGAGTGCGCGCCTAATAGCACAGAGGGATCCCATTCGCTTTATCTGTCAACAAATGTGCAGCACATTCTCCTGTATCCTTCATGCGAAATATGCAGAAAAGAATGGAACTTAGAACAAGTATTTATGGTGTGATATATTCTTCTCATATAGTTAAAAATGTAAAGTTTCCGGGAACTGTAAGGCCATGTTCACACATTTTTTCCATTGATTTTTTTTCTGCAGGTGATTGCACCAAAATATGCAATAGCAGTCTGATCAGCTAATTGCATTTTTGTTGCATTTTTTTGTTTTCGCTGCACTGTAAGTGCAAATTTGAAGCAGCATTTATTTATGTGTTTTTTTCCTCAGCATCGAAACAGCAGTATTCTGCACTTTAAAAAGGTAATTAAATACATTTTTTTCAACCTGCCCAAAAAAGTCTGTAAGGAAAAAATTGCAGCAAAAAAGTACATTTCAACAGCATCCTTAACCTCTTGACCAAGCCAATTTTGACCAGTCCAAATTTTTTAACTCTGATGAGTGTCACTTTATGACTACTGCTAGCAGGAATGTGTGCGAGGCTTGGCTCTCCAGCAACTCAGCATTTAGCACATTTAACTGCTGTGCATATCCTTCTTAAAAGAACACCAAATCAGTTTGCAGGCTGTGACACTCTGAAACTTTTTCTTCTTCCTTTTCTGTGTCTGGAATGAGACAACCTCTTTCAGCTGAGTTGGCTAAACCTACAGCAAAACCTGTACTGTAGCCGGAGTGGGACTGATGAGTCCAACCACTAAATCTGTTTTTTTCTCCAATAAAATCCAGCCCGGAACTATCATAAAATGGCTCAGCACCAAAGCTGCTGCACCAACCAATACTACCAAGTTTAATATCTCGCCCAGCTTAACTTTTCGGGAGAGATATACACATCATCCAGTGTTTTCCTTGTCGCCTGCCTTCAGATTTCCCTCTTCTTCTCCAGACCAGAGGTCTGGGTATTTTGGACCATCATACAATGAATTCTTGATAATGCATCTCAATTCACCTGTGATTTCCCTGGTCTATGTTCTATGGAAAAAATTTAAATTTTGCAGCTAGAAAAAACACTTTGTCACCCTAGCTTTTTTCCCTATTATTTTTCTTCCGTGTCAGCAGGACATGAGCTGACACAAGCTTATATCTCCTACCCAAGAGGTAATACTTCAAATATTCTAGTGTCTAACTTACAAATAAGTATTTGGGTTCTACTATGTTACAGTTTTTTCCACCGCAGTCAACATTCTGCTCAACTAAAGTACTTCTCCATTTACAGTTTGAGACAAGATGGCTTCCAATCCCATGTCTGAGACATCTGTCTGAACCAAGAACTCATTTTTAAAATTTGATGTCATTAGCACAGGTTGTTTACACAGTGCTGACTTAAGGCACTGAAAGGCTTCTTTCGCTTCTGGAGACCATAACACCATTACGGATTTCCTTCCTCTTGTCAGGTCCGTCAATGTTGCTGCCTTTGAGGCAAAATTTTATACGAACTTCCGATAGTATCCTGGGATCCCTAAAAAATCCTGCGCTTGTTTCCTAGTTACTGACCTAGGCCAACTCTGTATGGCCTCAACTTTATTAATTTGAGGTATGATCAAGCCCCTGCAAATAACAAACCCCAGGTACTTGGCCTCATCTAGCCCTATAGCACATTTTTTCCTGATATATTGTGAGATGTGCCCCACTGATAGCATCTTGCATGGCTTGCACTTTACACAGATGGCTTCCCCAGTCAGCACTGAAGATAACCACGTCATCTAGGGTAAGCTGTAGCTCTTGTCTTGTATGGAAGGACATGCTGCCCAGTTGTTCCTGACTATAGGAGCCATTCCCCTGATGAATCAATTTATTGAAGAAACGCATTGGGAGGCACCCAGGGTCAGTCCAGGGCTCACTAAGTAATAGGGCCAGTTGTGGACTGCCCTTGTAAGGGCAGGAGCTTTGGGGACCAGGTTCAGTCAAAAATCTAGGGACTGACAGGAAAAAGACTGGACTCCAGGCTCTTTTTTCCGGTATAGGAGAAAATACTGATAACAATGATAACAACAGCAAATGCTGAGATTGTTCCTTTTTTCTCCTTAAACCTGATTATTTGATTTGATTGTTTTTCCATTTGAAAGTAGTCTCTCTTTGAATATGGTGGAAGAGATAGTCTATATATATACACTCACTGGCCACTTTATTAGGTACACCATGCTAGTAAGGGGTTGGACCCCCTTTTGCCTTCAGAACTGCCTCAATTCTTCGTGGCAGAGATTCAACAAGGTGCTGGAAGCATTCCTCAGAGATTTTGGACCATATTGACATGATGGCATCACACAGTTGGCGCAGATTTGTCGGCTGCACATCCCTGATGCGAATCTCCCGTTCCACCACATCCCAAAGATGCTCTATTGGATTGAGATCTGGTGACTGAGGAGGCCATTTGAGTACAGTGAACTCATTGTCATGTTCAAGAAACCAATCTGAGATGATTCGAGCTTTATGACATGGCGCATTATCCTGCTGAAAGTAGCCATCAGATGTTGGGTACATTGTGGTCATAAAGGGATGGACATGGTCAGCAACAATACTCAGGTAGGCTGTGGCGTTGCAACGATGCTCAATTGGTACCAAGGGGCCCAAAGAGTGCCAAGAAAAAATTCCCCACACCATGACACCACCACCACCAGCCTGAACCGTTGATACAAGGCAGGATGGATCCATGCTTTCATGTTGTTTACGCCAAATTCTGACCCTACCATCCGAATGTCGCAGCAGAAATCGAGACTCATCAGACCAGGCAACGTTTTTCCAATCTTCTACTGTCCAATTTCGATGAGCTTGTGCAAATTGTAGCCTCAGTTTCCTGTTCTTAGCTGAGAGGAGTGGTACCCGGTGTGGTCTTCTGCTGCTGTAGCCCATCTGCCTCAAAGTTCGACGCACTGTGCGTTCAGAGATGCTCTTCTGCCTACCTTGGTTGTAACGGGTGGCAATTTGAGTCACTGTTGCCTTTCTATCAGCTCGAACCAGTCTGCCCATTCTCCTCTGACCTCTGGCATCAACAAGGCATTTCCGGCCACAGAACTGCCGCTCACTGGATTTTTTTTCTTTTTCGGACCATTCTCTGTAAACCCTAGAGATGGTTGTGCGTGAAAATCCCAGTAGATCAGCAGTTTCTGAAATACTCAGACCAGCCCTTCTGGCACCAACAATCATGCCACGTTCAAAGGCACTCAAATCACCTTTCTTCCCCATACTGATGCTCGGTTTGAACTGCAGGAGATTGTCTTGACCATGTCTACATGCCTAAATGCACTGAGTTGCCGCCATGTGATTGGCTGATTAGAAATTAAGTCTTAACACACAGTTGGACAGGTGTACCTAATAAAGTGGCCAGTGAGTGTATATATATATATATATATATATATATATGTGGTGAAATTATTTAAATCTATACTTTCTCTTGATGATTGATCTTCCTTGACAGGGAGTAACTGTAATTGATATATATATATATATATATATATATAAATATATATATATATATATATATCGTATATCTCCCAAGCAGAGAGTATTCTCATTAGCTTTTTTATTGCGTCTTTTTGTGTTGGGAAAATTTACACATGCTTTTATGGAGGTATTAGCCTCTTCTTAAAAAACTGACTAGTAAAGGTCTAAGGAGTAAGGTTTCTCCTTGTGGAGAGTGACATACCAGCTCTGGCTTGTCAAGGTTATTCGCCGTGCAATGCTCCTCTGGGAAATTTAATATGCAAATTGCCTCTTCAGAGAGAAGATGCTTCACCTAGCCAAATCAGATCTCATACTTTGCACTGACGAGGGCCAATAGCCCGAAACACCGTGTCTGCAAATTGAGATTCTGATTAGGCTTTTATCCTAAATCATATTGCAAGACTCGTTAAAGGGTTGATTGTGACTTGTAGGTTCGCTACTACCAATAGGTGGTGCTGCAGAGTAAAAGTCTTCTCTCTGAAGAGGCAATTTGCATAATAACTAGTAAAGGTTAAGTTTTAACAAACCACTTGATGTCACCTGACAATACAAAGGTGACCAAACCCCACAAATATGAACCTCACTTGCCACCGCTACAAGACAAATGGGAAGAGCCAGGTAAAGCACCAGAATTGAAGTATCTAATAGATGCACCTTTTCTGGGTGGCTGTAGGCTGCTATTTTTAGGCTGGGGGGTCAATATCCATGGCCACTTACCAGCCTGTGAATACCAGCCCCCAGCTGTCTGCTTTAGTAAGGCTGGTTGTCAAAAACGTATATATCACTGCCAGCTATATATCTATCTATTTTACGTGTATTTGCTGTATTTAATCCATCTATTCTATCCTGTCAGCTCCTGCTGTGATTTTACAGTACGTGGTTACTGAATTGCCGGCTTGTATTTCTATGAAGCCACACACTCCGGTCCCGAGTGCCGGCGGCAGCACCGGGTATTGATGGGTGAGTTTCTCGCATTACACTCGCAAGTGCGACCCTGGCTTAAATTTGAAATACACCAGTTTCACTTAATTTTCCTTAAACAAACACTCTGAGGTCTCCTAGGATCATACTGAATCCACTTTGAGCCTGTTCTTCCAAATCAGGAAACTGGTGTGCACAGGTGCGAGCTAAGAGTAGCCATCTCTATACATAACAAATAAATATAGTTGTTCTCTGTAGTGCTAAAGCAAGTAAATATGAAATGTGAATAGCATTACTTGTTATGATTAGGTAACCGAGGAGGATAACAGGGGAATAGGTGAGGCAACCAGATAACCAGAGAGGTTGGTAACTTAGCGGATAGCAGACCCCTAAACTGACAACACAACTAGAATTAGCTGTGGGATGTACCTACGATGCCCTAGATGCCTCGGCACAGCCAAACAATTAACTAAGCCTAAAGAGAGAAAGGGGAAAGCTAAACTGCCCCGGAGTAGACCCCCAAAGGAATAGATAGCCCCTGAACATATATTGCCAGTGAGACAAGATGAGGCACAAATACAGGCAGAAAATAGAGTAAGCAAATGATGGGGCCAAAACTGTTTAGATAGAGTAGGACAGGAAAGGATACTGTCTGCAATCACGCAAAAACCCCTAAGAAAAATTCCAACACATCTGATATGCAAAAATACTGAGGTCACACGACCTCTCCCCCACAAAATCAGAACTCTGGTGTAACTGGACGCAAACAAAAGAAACTGATATAACAGGGGATTAGAAATACTCCAAGACTGACATAAGCTGTGGCAAAAGAAACAGAGTCCAGCACATGTCCCAGCAGGGAACCAGGCTGGACTCACACCAACAATGCAGAAATCAGAGAAAAGCAAAAAATGGAGCAAATAAAAAAGATTCAGGCAGACAAATAACTTATCTGAAAGGTGCAGGATGAAGAAGGAGGCAAGCAGACTTCCAAAATACTCAGGAAGAAAACCAAATCACTGGCAAGAGCTGAGGGAAGGTTGCTCACTTAAATCACTCCAGTCTGTAACACCTGACCTCCAATCATCCTGCTCAGGTGATTGACTTCTATCAGCCAGACCAGCTCCATTACCAGCAGCAAGCACCAGAGGGAGCCCAAACTCAGAAGCCAGGTCAAAAGTGTTCACAACAATTACTGCTGTCATGGTTTGCTCAGCTTGTAGGATTAGGTAGTTCAGAGGTTAATTTGGATAGCCTCATTGTGGGATTCTGGGAGGCTTCTTATAGGCTCATTGTAGTGTTATTCCTCGTCGCTTATACTCTGACCCTTGGCTGAGTGTGTGTGACCCTGTTGTGCCTGTGTCTGTGCTTTGTGCCTGTGCTACTTTACGCTTGTCTGGCTCTGATCTGTTTTTGTCCCAGTTAAGAGTTCTGCCTGTCCCTCCTGTACTGCACTGCTATCTCTGTGTATGACCCCCTCATCCTGACTATTCTCTGCTCGCCCCTCCTGTACCGTGCCACCCTCTCTGTGTATGACCCCTATTTTTGTCTGACCTGCGTTCACCCTCCAGAGTCACCGCTGCATACCCCTGGGTCTGTTGTCTCCCAGCGGTGCTCCACTGTGACCCCGCCCTTCCTGTGACGTGCAATCAAATGATCGCAGGTCCTTCTGCCTCCTGCTAGTTCAGCATCCCCTCTCACTGTGGTGCTCAGGTCCCATCTGCTTGAGCTCCCCTGCAGCACTTGATCCCAGGGAGCAATTGTACTGCCATCTATACAGATGTCAGTACAATTGAAGCTCTGACCGCCGAGTCAGAGCGATGTCAACAGCGTGATCAGGTCATGTGTTCACGCTGCTGATGTCACTCTCCGGCGCCCAGAGTGAAGGCTGGTGGTAAGTGTGCTCCAATGTGGAGCTGAAGAACCACTGAAGATTAAACAGGGGGGGAAGTGGGGATAAAAATGTGTGGGGGGATTTGGAGGGTGGAGTGGGGGGATACTTTATGTGTGGGGGGATTTGGAGGGTGCATAGGGGGATACGTTATGTGTGGGGGGATTTGGAGGGGGGATGGGGATACTTTATGTATGGGGGGATTTGGAGGGGGGATGGGGGGATTTATTGTATGTGGGGAGATTTGGAGGGTGGATCATAGAATCATAGAATCGTAGAGTTGGAAGGGACCTCCTGGGCCATCTGGTCCAACCCCCTGCTCAAAGCAGGATTCGCTAAATCATCCCAGTCAGATGTCTGTCCAGCCTCTGTTTGAAGACTTCCATTGAAGGAGAACTCACCACTTCTCGTGGCAGCTTGTTCCACTCATTGATCACTCTAACTGTCAAAAAGTTTTTTCTAATATCTAATCTGTGTCTCCTCCCATTCAGTTTCATCCCATTGCTTCTAGTCTTTCCTTGTGCAAATGAGAATAAAGTTCATCCTTCTACAATGTGACAGCCCTTTAGATATTTGTAGACAGCTATTAAGTCTCCTCTCAGTCTTCTCTTTTGCAAACTAAACATTCCCAAATCCTGCAACCTTTCCTCATAAGATAGGGTTTGCAGACCGGTCACCATTCTGGTCGCTCTTTTCTGAACTTGCTCCAGTTTGTTGATGTCTTTTTTAAAATGTGGTGCCCAAAACTGGACACAATATTCCAGATGAGGTCTGACCAAAGAGGAGTAGAGGGAAATAATGACTTCACGTGATCTAGACTGTATGCTTCTGTTAATACATCCTAGAATTGCATTTGCCTTTTTTGCTGCTGCATCACACTGTTGACTCATATTCAGTCTGTGATCTATTAGTATACCCAAGTCTTTTTCACATGTGCTGTTGCTTAGCCCTATTCCTCCCATTCTGTATATGCTTTTTTCATTTTTATTGCCCAGATGTAGTACTTTGCATTTCTCCCTGTTGAAAACCATTCTGTTAGTTGCTGCCCACTTCTCCAGTTTATTTATATCTTTTTGAATCCTCTCTCTCTCTTCTCTAGTATTAGCTATCCCTCCTAGCTTTGTGTCATCAGCAAATTTAATCAGTTTACCCTCAATTCCTTCATCTAAATCATTGATAAAGATGTTGAACAATACAGGACCCAGGACAGAGCCCTGTGGTACCCAACTTGAGACATTCTTCCAACTGGATGTGCAGCCATTTACGACCACTCTTTGGGTCCGATCACTAATCCAGTTATGAATCCACCTAACAGTTGCCTTGTCCATTCCATACTTAGTCATTTTTTCAATAAGGATTGTATGAGAGACTTTGTCAAATGCTTTGCTGAAGTCAAGATATACTATATCTACAGCATTTCCTTGATCCACCCAATCAGTGATTCCGTCATAGAAGGAAATTAAGTTAGTCTGACATGACTTATTAGTTACAAACCCATGCTGACTCTGTTTAATCACTTCATTCTTATCCAGGTACTGACACACATGTTGTTTAATAATTTGTTCAAAGATCTTTCCTGGTATAGAAGTCAGACTCACCGGCCTATAGTTGCCTGGGTCCACCTTCTTCCCCTTTTTGAAGATAGGAACAACATTTGCTATTCTCCAGTCTTCTGGGACTTCTCCTGTTCTCCAAGAATTTTCAAAGACTATGGAGAGGGGTTCAAAAATTTCTTCTGCTATCTCCTTCAGTACTCTGGGGTGTAATTCATTTGGACCTGGAGACTTGAATTCATTTAGGTTAGCTACGTGTTTCCTCACTATCTTTCTGTTTATAGATATCCTGGATTCTTCTATTCCCTTAATAGGACAGTGAAGAACAGTTGATTGTTGTGAGTTCATTTTTCCCTTCACCATTGAGGTCTGATGAACTCCCTCCTCTAGTGAAGGAAGGTAGGGAGACTGATTGTCAAACACCTGGGCAGATAGATGATGACTGGGTGGCTGGAATTGAGGACTGGATATAAGGCTGCCGATGCCCTTCTTCCTGGCTGGTGATTTTCCTGCTGGATTCTTGGAGACCAGTCTGATTCCTGCATCTCAAAGCTAAGTTTTTCTGCTCTGCTTTGTACTCTTCAGTTTTGTTTTTGTTTTGCCTTGTTTTTTGGGAGTTCTGCCATCCCCGGCCGGGGGTTAGCTGAATTCCATTTTTGTCTCTGATCTGTTGATATTTTGCTCTGTCTTCAGAATATACCTGAGTGCTGATATAGTCTTTTGAAGCCTAGCGACTTCAGGGCCTGTTTTTCCTATCAGTCGGTTGGCTCATTTTGATAGGGTTTTTGCGGATGGCAGACAGCAGCTTTCCTATCCTGTCCTATGTAGTTAGCTTGGGCCCCATCATTTGCTCAACCTATCTTTCTATCTGTGTTAGTGTTTTCATCTTGCTTCACCGTCATTATATATTGGGGGCTGCCTATTGCTTTGGGGTCTGCTCTGGGGCAGTTCAGTTTTTCCCCTTTCTGTCTTTAGGCTATATAGTTCTCCGGCTGTGATCGAGGGGTCTAGGGCACCGTAGGAACCCCCATGGCTACTGCTAGTTGTTGTGGATAGGTTCAGAGGTCTGCAATCCGATAGCTGCCAACCTCTCTGGCTTTTCTGGACTTAGCTGGTATTTTGTTTTTTCCTCCTTCGGTGACTCATCATAACAGTTGATGTTACATTTCCTTTCTGAGAGAAAACAGATGCAAAATAGGAATTTAAAAGTTCGGCCTTCTCAACATCCTGTCTTACCATTTCATCATTTTCATCCTGTAAAAATCCTATAGCATCTTTGACTTTTCTTTTACCTTTGACATATCCCCAAAATCCTTTATTATTGCTTTTGACATCTCTTGCAAGCCTCAATTAATTGTCAGCTTTAGAGAATCTGATTTGTGCCCTGCAGGTTCTGCAGGCAGCATTATATTCTTCATTAGATATGCCTCCATCTTTCCATTTTATAAACATTTTTTTCTTCCTTTTTAGCACGTGCTTAAGTTCTGTGTTCATCCATCCTGGCTTCCTTAAATGATTCCTATTCTTCCCTCTTTTCGGAATTGTTAACAATTGTGCTTTGAGAATTTCATTTTTCAAGATTTCCCATCCTTCCTGGACATTTTTGTCTTTAAGGATATCCAGCCATTGGAACCCTCCAATTCTCTTTCTGAATCCCTTAAAATCTGCCTTTCTGAAATCTAACCTTGACGTCTGAGTCTTCACAGGTCTTCCTCCTCTAGTTATCCAAAATTCTAAAATAGCATGGTCGCTACCTCCTAGGGTCCCAGCCACTTTTACCTCCTCAACCATTTCCTCCCTGTTTATAAGGATTAGATCCAAGGTAGCATTTCCCCTTGTTTTCTCCCCTACCTTTTGGAAGATAAAGTTGTCAGCAAGAGAGGATAAGAATTTCCTTGACCTGTTAGTTTTGCCTGAGAGAGATTGCCAACAAATGTCTGGATAGTTGAAATCTCCCATGACAACTATGTCATATTTTTTGGAGAACTTGGCCATTTGATGCATAAAGAGTTCATCCATATCTTCAGCTTGCACAGGCGGCCTGTAGTAAATGCCTACAATGGTGTCCTTTCCATTGTTCTGTCCTTGTATTCTTACCCAAACAGTTTCCACAGAACTCCCAGTCTCTGAAGCTTCAATCTCTGTGCAGATATACGCGTTTCTAACATACAATGCGACAACTCCTCCTCGTTTATCAAGTCTGTTTCTTGCAAATAAGTTGTATCCTTCTAGTCTTGTTTTCCAATCATGTGTTTCAGTGATTCCAATGACATCATATTTCTTTTCCTGTGTTAGTAGTTCCAATTCTCCTTGTTTGTTGCCCATGCTTTGTGCATTAGTATAGAAACATTCTAGTTTGTGATTGGTTTCTCTTTCTCCAATATTTTTAATAATTAGATTCTTTTGTCTTTGTTCTTCCTTTCCACTTCTAATAGCAGAGTTCTCAATAGCATTTGTCAGGTGTATGGCTTTTTCTGGTCTTTTGCTTCCCTTCCCATGTTGTTCTAGCTTAAAGCTCTCCTTACAAGTGTAGCAAGGCGACTTCCAAATACATGTTTTCCAATCTTCGTAAGGTGCACCCCATCTCTAGCAAGTAGTCCATCGTAAAGGTAATTCACTCCGTGATCCATAAATCCAAATCGTTGCTGACGGCACCATTGACGTAGCCATTTGTTCACCTGCAGAATCTTATTCCACCTCCTTGTTCCATGGCCATCCACTGGGAGGATGGAAGAGAAGACCACCTGCGCTCCCAGTTCTTTCACTTTCTTGCCTAAGTCTTCAAAGTCTCTGCAGATGGTTTCCAGGTCATTTCTTGCGGTGTCATTTGTCCCCACATGTAGTAGCAGGAATGGGTAGTCATCTGTAGGTCTGAAGAGTCCTGATATCCTGTCAGACACATCTTTAATTTTTGCACCTGGAAGACAGCACATTTCTCTTGAAGTTATATCCGGTCTGCAGATAGCGGCCTCTGTTCCTCTCAACAGGGAATCCCCCATGACCACCACTCTCCGTTTCTTCTTTCTCCATCCAGGAGGACTCTGAAGGCGTATACGGTTGCTGTTTGTTGGCAAAGTCTTATCCTGATGTATTTCTTCATCGTTTTCCTGCTTGAGAGCCTGGTACTGGTTCCTGAGAAGTATGGGTGCTGACTGCCTCCTGATCCTCCTGCTTCTCTGAGTCACATGTCTCCATTCTTCTGTTTCTTCTGGTGCACTTCGAATTTCTTCTCTTTCTGTAACATGAAGAGATAATTCTGCTCTGTCTAAGAACTCTTCACCTTCCTTAATGATCTTCAACGTAGCTAACCTCTTTTCGAGATTTTGCAACTTTTCCTCCAACAGGGACACAAGCTTGCATTTGTGGCATGTGAAGGGGATACTTTATGTGTGGGGGGATTTGGAGGTGGGATGGGGATACTATATGTGTGGGGGATTTGGAGGGGGGATGGGGGGATTTATTGTATGTGGGGGGATTTGGAGTGGGGATGGGGGATTTAATGTGTGGGGAGATTTGAGGACACAATGAAGAGTATGTATGTATGAGGAAACAGTCTGGGAGATGGGTGCAGACAGTATGGGGAGCGAACTGGTAAATGTATGTGGACACAGTATGAGTAGTGATGGGAAAAATGTATGTGGACACAGTATGGGGAGTGAGGGTAATGGGAGGCGAGCAAACACAGTATGGGGAGTCAGGGGTATGTGTGAGCAGACAGTATAGAGAGTGAGGGGTTAAATATATGAGGAGACAGTATGGTGAACAGGTGGGATGTTAGAGGAGACAGTATGAGGAGGAAGGGGAATAGTGTGAGGCGACAGTATATTGCAGATATTTTTATTCAGGAGCATTATAATGTCACTTCTATCTTTAAGGGGATCATGTGGAGATTTGCTGCAGAAGACCGGAGAAGAAGGAAGTCTGCAGAGACGAGATGCGGATGAGAAAACTCATCATGGGGTCTGGACAAGAAGAACAAAAAAACGAGAATGACCGCAGAGACAACATCATCTATAAGGTACCTGGATGTAAATGTTATTTGTGATACTGACTAATTCTCATGTTTTTGTTTATGTTAGGAACATTAAAGGGGTTGTCCAGGTTTGTGTTGAGTCTGCAATCATTCTATGTGACTGCAGACTTCTGAATTCTCACAGTGCCCACTGCACACTGTTAGGACTCTCTCATGTCGGTAATTTACATGCATGCGGTCACATGCTGACTAGACATTTGTGGCCTCATTCAATGAAAATGAACAGAGCGAGGCCGGGCACATCTAGTTGGAATGTGGCCAGAAGTATATAAATCACATACTTTTACTGACATGACTGTACATCAGCAAGGGAGAATCCTAAATGTGTGCAGGGCATTAGTTGTGAGAATTCAGAAGCTTGCAATGTCAGGACTTTGCTCTGCAGGTTCCATCAGTTATCACATGGACACTTCACTCATATGCGATTTTTATACTTATGGTCCTGTGACAACGAGCTTCTCTTCCTGCTTCTTTCAGTTTTTCACTGAACATTAAGAGCATTAGGAAGAGCAGCTCGTCAGTACATGACTAAGTGTGCAAATGTCATGTGTGCTGGGGGGGGGTGCCGAACCGAATTCTTGCCCCGGGCGCCAGAGAGCCTAAAAAAAACACCTCTGTGCTAAGTATCTCCTTTTTTCATATTCTCTAGAGCAGTAAAGCTATTCATATTTCAGATATTTCTTATTTACATACTTTAGCACTACAGAGTGCAACTTTATTCATAATTACTCAAAGCCATAACCTCACAGGCTCAGGAACACCAAAACCAAAAGGATTCTAATTCCAAATATTTCAACACTCAGAGATCCGACATGCCAATGCCCCAAGTCCCTGAAAATCACCAGACCAACAAACAAGCTTTGTCACTTGAGGAATCAATATCTTAATAAATACCTTGGACTAGACTAATTTAGAGCCATCTTCAAGGTCTCCCCAAGGACTCACCAACTAGCTTTAGCTGCCACAACCCAATAACTGTACCATGATAATACCAAGCCCCTCAATAGACCCAAAATTAGGGAGGATACACAGGACTAGCAGTGACCCTAAGGCTGTGTGCCCACGATGCGATTTTTAAGAGTTTTTGCCGCGATTTTCGGCCTGAAAACGCTGCGAAAATGTTTAAAAATCTTGTACAGAACGCACCCCATGCATTCCTATGGCATTCCTCACATGCTGTGCTAATGCTGCGCTTTTTTCCGCGGCGGAATCGCATCATGGAAAAAATCGCAGCATGCTCATTCTTTTGTGCGGAATCGCAAAGAATTGCCGCAATTCCGCACCCATAGGAATGCATGAGAATCGCTTACTTCCCGCATGTGGCTATGCCCACCATGCGGGAAGTTAAGCGTCTCATGTGCGGTTGGTACCCACGGTTTGGAGGAGAGGAGACTGTCCTCCAGGCCATGGGTACCATACCCCTGTAAAAAAAAGAATAAAAAATCGGGGTATATTTACCTTCAGACGTCCCGCGCTGCAATCCCGGGCCTCAGTGTTCCCAGTAATGCCTTGCGGCAAGTTCCTGTGATGACGTAGTCTTGTGTGACTCTAGCGGTCTCGTGAGATCGCTATAGCAACGCGAGACCAACGTATTTTTTTACATTCTATCTTATTTTTATTTTTTTATTATTTTTTATATTCTATCTTTTACTATTGATGCCGCATAGGCGGCCTCAATAGTAAAAAGCTGGTCACACTTGTCAAACACTATGTTTGACGAGTGTGGCCAACCTGTCAATCACTTTCCAAGTGATGTTTTAAATCACTTGGAAAGTGCTTGAATATCGCACGCGAAAATCGCGAACATAATCGCGATGAAATCGCGGAAAAAAACGCGCGATTTCTGGGAAGGAGTCCGGTTTTCAGAGTCCGGATTAAAACGCTACATGGGCACATAGCCTAAGAGTGGGATAATGTTAGGCCTCACTCACTATTGCCACTTATAAAACCCCTACACTTGCTCTACTCCTACCCCATACGGATAACCCAACTTTCCTAAAACCCAGAGTCATGCCGGTCTCCACTCATTGTCAGGGACAGGGGTTCCGGCCTTTTCTTGAATTTGGTATTGTCAATATTCTGTTAATAACATCAACCTCTCCTGCCCCCTTGCTATATAACCCCCTCAGATCCACTACCCCAGTGACCAATAAATCACTGACACATAAGGTTGGATAATATGGCCACAGCAAACTTTATTTATTTAGCTTCACTGTCATCACTCCCTTGGGTATTATTGGTAACTGTTTTCACCTTACTTCTCTTGAAACATTTTGCGGCACCATGTGATGGACCACTGCAATGGAAGCAGAGGTGATTACATTTACAGTTAGCTCTGAATTTGCACTGGCTTTTGATGTATCGGTTGTCCTGATTGACTCCCGGATCACTGACTCCCTGACTGGCTACTTGATTGGCTGGTAAAACTGGTCTCACCTTTAGGCCATGTGCACACATAGAGTATTTGGTGAGTTTTTTTACTCCAGTACTTCTAAGCCAAAACCATTAGTGGAATGGTCAGAGGAAAAGCATAATAGAAACTTTTGCACCACTTCTGCATTTTCACTGACTCCTGGTTTTGGCTTACAAATACTGGGGTAAAAAACTCACCGAATGCGCAATGTATGCATGTGGCCTTAGGCTGGAGTCACTATCAGTGTATCAGACATCCGTATGGAATCCGTATACAATGTGATTTTAACATGAGCTTTTACAGACAGCAGTTCTCTCTATGTAAAAGCTCATGTTAAAATCACATTGTAAAACACGACTGTAAACATCGTTTTTAAACCAAATAATCTTCAAAACACACACATATATATATATATATATATATATATATATATATACACACACACACACACACACACATATATACACAGCTCTGGCAAAAATTAAGAGACTACTTTCAAGTGCTCAGTTTGCCTGATTTTTCTCTTTATAGGTATATTTTTGAGTAAAATGTAAATTGTTCTTTTAGTCTATAAACTTCTGACAACATGTCTCCGAATTTCCAAGCAATAAATTTTGCATTTTTTTGCTGACAAAGAAAAATGGTCAAAATGTTTTTAAAAAACCCAGTGCTTTCAGACCTCAAATAATGCAAAGAAAACAAGTTCATAATCATTTAGAAACAACAATACTAATGTTTTCCCTCAGGAAGACTTCTGAAATCAATATTTTGTGGAATAACCATGATTTTTAATCACAGCTTTCATGCGTCTTGGCATGCTTGCCACCAGTCTTTCACACTGCTTCTGGTGCAAAAATTTAAGCAGTTCTTCTTTGTTTGATGGCTTGTGACTATCCATCATCCTCTTGATTACATTCCAGAGGTTTTCAATGGGGTTCAAGTCAGGAGATTGGGCTGGCCATGACATGGTATTGATGTGGTGGTCTCTTAATTTTTGCCAGAGATAGATAGATATATAGATAGATAGATAGATAGATAGATAGATACAGTAGATAGCCAGCAGTTGCTGTGTACAGCATATAATAGCATAGGTTAGAATAGAATGGATAGAATAGATATATACACACAGAATAGGTGTGTTTATATATACAGGAGTGGGCAATCCCTTCGTTATGTCATTCTCAATTAAGCAGATAAAAGGCCTGGAGTCGATTTGAGGTGTGGTGCTTGCATTTGGAAGGTTTTGCTGTGAAGGAAACATGCGGTCAAAGGAGCTCTCCATGCAGGTGAAACAAGCCATCCTTAAGCTGCAAAAGCAGAAAAAACCCATCTGAGAAATTGCTACAACATTAGAAGTGGCAAAATCTACAGTTTGGTACTTCCTCAGAAAGAAAGCACTGGTGAACTCATCAATGCAAAAAGACCTGGTCGCCCACGGGAGACAACAGTGGTGGATGATCGCAGAATAATCTCCATGGTGAAGAGAAACCCCTTCACAACAGCCAACCAAGTGACCAACACTCTCCAGGAGGTAGGCATATCAATATCCAAATCTACCATAAAGAGAAGACTGCATGAAAGTAAATACAGAGGGTTCACTGCACGGTGCAAGCCACTCATAAGCATCAAGAATAAAAAGGCTAGATGGGACTTTGCTAAAAAACATCAAAAAAAGCCAGCACAGTTCTGGAAGAACATTTTTTGGACAGATGAAACCAAGATCAACCTCTACCAGAATGATGGAAAGAGAAAAGTATGGCGAAGGCGTGGTACAGCTCATGATCCAACGCATACCACATCATCTGTAAAACACAGCGGAGGCAGTGTGATGGCTTGGTCATGCATGGCTGCCAGTGGCACTGGGTCACTAGTGTTTATTGATGATGTGACACAGGACAGAAGCAGCCGAATGAATTCTGAGTTATTCAGAGCCATACTGTGTGCTCAGATCCAGCCAAATGCAGCCAAACTGATTGGTCGTCGTTTCATACTACAGATGGACAATGACCCAAAACATAAAGCCATAGCAACCCAGGAGTTTATTAAAGCAAAGAAATGGAATATTCTTGAATAGCCAAGTCAGTCACCTGATCTCAACCCAATTGAGCATGCATTTCACTTGTTAAAGACTAAACTTCAGACAGAAAGGCCCACAAACAAACAGCAACTGAAAACCACCGCAGTGAATGCCTGGCAGAGTATCAAAAAGGAGGAAACACAGCGTCTGGTGATGTCTATGAGTTCAAGACTTCAGGCAGTCATTGCCAACAAAGGGTTTTCAACCAAGTACTAGAAATGAACGTTTTATTTACAATTATTTAATCTGTCCAATTACTTTTGGTCCCTTTAGAAACAGGGTGGCACATGTTAAGGAGCTAAAACTCCTAAACCCTTCATCCACTTTTAATGTGGATACCCTCAAATGAAAGCTGAAAGTCTGAACTTTAACTACATCTGAATTGTTTTGTTTAAAATTCATTGTGGTAATGTCTAGAACCAAAATTAGAAAAATGTTGTCCTTGTCCAAATATATATGGACCTAACTGTATGTGTCACACATATACATGTGTATACTATACTATGTGTATATATCTATTCTATTGTAAGCTGTCAGTGTGATTTTACTGTACACCGCACATGAATTTCCGGCTTTTCAAAGGACACCGGTGCGTATTTCTCGCAAGTCACACTGATGGTCCATGTGGTATCCGTTTTTTTTCTCACACCCATAGACTTGCATTGGCGAGTCTCGGCCGATATACGGTACAAATTACAACATGCTTTGATTTCAGTCGCACGTATACTAAGGCCGAGAAAAAAATGGTGATGGGAGCTGCCCCATTGATTAACAGTGGTCCGAGTGCTATGCAATTTTTTCTCGCATAGCACTCATCCGTATTCCTCTCTAGTGTGACTCTGGCCTTAAAGGAATGCCCATGTCTCATCCGTAACCAAAGTTCAGTATCCTTCTGATCCCATTGTATCATAGGATTAGCTTTTTACTGATAAATGGCTTTTTGCTAATGAAATTGTATGTCGTGCCTCAACCAGGCTTGCCCTCCATAAATCCTATATATACCTCCACAATAGAATCCATGTAACAAAATAGGGTAGAGCAATTCTCAGGTGCCTTTTCACCTATAACGCTGGCTAAAATCACAAAAGCCTGAAACCAGTTAGTTAAGGTCTTAGGGGCCCATCACACATAGCAAGATCACTAGTGAGATCACAGACTTTGTGACGCATCAGCGATCTCGCTAGCGATGTCGCTGTGTGTGGCATGCATCAGCGACCGCCCCCCCGCCCGGTATCGCTGATCGTGCAGGAATGTCCTGGGCCATTTTTTGATCATTGGTCTCCCGCTGGCCAGCATGCATCGCTGCATGTGGCAGCGGGAGACCAACAATCAGTGAGCTCCCAGCGCTGTAAGCAGACGCTGGGAGCTAGTATCCAAGGCAAATATCGTTTAACTAAGCGCACGTGCTCGTGCTGGGAGCTGGTATCCAAGGTAAACAGCGGGTAACTAAGTGCCGCGCACACTTAGTTACCCAATATTTACCTTGGATACCAGCTCTCAGTGCGAGCTTGCTGGTATTCAAGGTACACAGTGGGTAACTAAGGCTGGTTTCACATTTGCGTTTTTTTGCGCTGGAAAAAAACGCATACGTGCGCATGCGTTTTTTCCCCTATATTTAACATGGGTGCGCATACCTGCGCGCTGGTAAGCGCATGTATGCGATTTTCATGCGCTGCGTTTTTTTGGGGTGTGCGTTGGTATTTTCCAGACGCAGCATGTTGCATTTTTTGGCCCTTGAAAAAATCGCATGCCCACGTATGCGCACGTTTTGCGCTAAAAATGGCCATTATAGCCTATGGATGCGCATACGTGCGCACTGGCATGCGCAGGTATGCGTTTTTTTAGCGCTGCGTTTTTTTGGTGGTGTCCACTTGTTGTCCTAGTTATAATCTTCTAAAGTCAAAAAAAAAAAGTCTATATAAAGGAGGTGCCTGCCAAAACTCTGCCACTACTACACTGACAGATTGAAGAGCAGACAGTCAACCAAGAACCCATTATATCAGCGAAGAATGTGAGTATATTACATTATATGCCTGTCCTTTTAAATTATGTATGTACTAATGATTTTTATTATTTTTACATGCAGTATGTCTTCAGAATCAGAGTATTCCCCATCGCGGCAGGAATTGGCGCAAGCAGACCGTGAGGTGATTATTTTCGTGCATCTGGTAAGTATATCTGCTGCTTCTCCAAATCTCTTACGTTTTTTTCAACTTTTTTAAGACATCGTCATCATCATCTTCTGCGGACGGGACTAGTGAGGGCGAAGAGCAGGAGCAGCGAAGCCAAGTCCCGGTGGTGATACGGAATGTAAGTATCAAATGATTTGTAATGTTCTTTATTTTTTATCTTCTATTTTTACTCTTTTTTATGTTTCTTTTTTTGTAACTTTTTATTCAATTTAAATTTGATTATTCTAATGAATGTGTTTTGTCTAGGTTCCACAACGGGATGAAGACGTCTACCTGGATAATGAGCAGCTCATCAGCCTGGTCCAGGAGCGTTCGCCGTTGTGGGACAGCCGTGACCGGCTGCACAAGGACATTGTGGTGACCCGGCGGCTATGGAATGAGGTGGCCGCAGCGTTGATGGATGGCTGGGACAGCGCCACAGCATCCTCCAAAAAGGCGTTTAGTGAGTATTTCCCTGCTCTGTATTGTGCCTCAGTGACTGTTGTCCTTGACGGCACTGTTGGGTTTCGTGCTAGGCGTATTCTAGCAGGAAACCCAACAGTGTCATCGGGGTCTACAGTGACTGCTTTGAGTATTGTATTGCTACATTGTGCCGCAGTGACTGTTGTCCTTGACGGCACTGTTGGGTTTCGTGCTAGGCGTATTCTAGCAGGAAACCCAACAGTGTCATCGGGGTCTACAGTGACTGCTTTGAGTATTGTATTGCTACATTGTGCCGCAGTGACTGTTGTCCTTGACGGCACTGTTGGGTTTCGTGCTAGGCGTATTCTAGCAGGAAACCCAACAGTGTCATCGGGGTCTACAGTGACTGCTTTGAGTATTGTATTGCTACATTGTGCCGCAGTGACTGTTGTCCTTGACGGCACTGTTGGGTTTCGTGCTAGGCGTATTCTAGCAGGAAACCCAACAGTGTCATCGGGGTCTACAGTGACTGCTTTGAGTATTGTATTGCTACATTGTGCCGCAGTGACTGTTGTCCTTGACGGCACTGTTTTTTTTTTATCAACAGTGGACAAAGTCCGAACACGTTGGCGTTCGATCAAGGACCGCTTCAACAGTGATGTTCGTGCTGAGGGCCAGGTTCGCAGTGGATCTGCGTCAAGGACCAGAACTAGATACCGTCACTATAACGCGTTGCAGTTCCTAAGACCGGTCCTTGCCACGAGATCGTAAGTATTATAAATTTTGGGTTTTTATTTTTATTAATCTGTGTTTTTCTAATCCACAGCTGATGCTTCTTGTAAAGGCATGGTAGTAATGATTTTCCTTTCTTCAACAGCACCTGGAGCAGCACCCTGCAACCTGGCCCTGGAGCGGTCCTTCCTCGGACGTCCTCTGACCCGTCCCAGCCATCCGACAGCCAGGAAGCACCTTGCAGGTCAACCACACACACAGCTGGTGACCAGGAAGCTGGGCCATCAGGTGTTCCCCTGTCCCAGGTCTCTGCCACTGGTTATGCGTGCACTACCCGCCAGCGGCAGAGGGCCTTGGACAGGAATGTCTTGCCCGAGTTTATGCATTTGAGCGAGACATTTAATTCCAGCCTCAAGTCACTGTCCGACAGAGTTGAAAGCGGTTTTGCACTCATGGAACGTGGTTTTAACCACTTTGAACACCGCTTCAATTCTGTAGAACAGCGCCTTGACCGTCTGGAGGCCGACCTCAACAGACCAGCACACCATTTTTTTAGTAAGATTGAAAAGGGCATGGCAGAACACCTTAGTCCTGATCAACAGCTGAATGTGCTGCAGGCCTGCAACAATGCTTTCTTGCAGGCTATGCAGCATAATCGGTACGGTCAGCAGTCAGTGGTGTCCTTTCCACCTGTGCCACCATTGACTCGCTTCACCTCACTACCGACTTGTGCTGCATACCACTGCACGGACACCTCTATTCAAAGCCAGGACACCCACCGCTACACCACCACAAGTCTGAGTGCAGCTGGTCACTTCACCGACACCACCATGGCAAGCGCTGCTCCTGTCTGGAGCACCACCGCCACTCCCATGCATGCGTGGAGCTCAGCCACCACTAGGCAAACATGGAACAGCCCTGCCGCTACAACAACGTGTAGTAGCCCTGCCACCACCACTCTGCAAACCTGGACCATCACTGCCGCCACCAGTCCTCCTGCAAGGACGAGCACTGACAATGAAGAGCAGCAGCAGCAGCCACCTCAGCAGCAGCTCCAGCCACCTCATCAGCAGCCACCTCAGCAGCAGCAGCAGCCACCTCAGCAGCAGCAGCCACCTCAGCAGCAGCTGCAACCACCTCAGCAGCAGCAACCACCTCAGCAGCAGCAGCCACCTCAGCAGCAGCCGCCACCTCAGCAGCAGCCGCCACCTCAGCAGCAGCAGCCGCCACCTCAGCAGCAGCAGCCACACCTGCAGACGGGGGACCTACACTCAATATTTGCCCCTAGTTCAAGGCGAAATCCATCAAGGCGGGCATTGGGCCAAAGTCGGTCCAGGCACACAAGCCTACGGCGACATGCCATTACAACTAATGTACCTGAACAGATTTCCTCTCCTCCAAGTGTTCCTAGTTTGATTCCCTTAACTGGACTACCTTCCCCCACAAGTTTTGTTGCCCCTTCCCCTCAAACACCGTCTTCAACAGCAAGTGTTGCATATTCCCTGCACACCCCCAAATTGAAACCATCTGCCCCCAAACGCCGGAAAAAATAATTTTTTGGTTTATTTTTGTGATAAAAAATAAATTTACATTTGTGGTTCACCATTACTAAGTTTCATTAATGTTGTTTGCGCCGCTCACACACACTGATGGGTAAATACATGTTAAAAACCAACCCAAGGCCTAGTATAGTCATATGTGAAATAACACGGACTAGTATAGTCATACCAAGGCCTAGTGTAATAACTCGAGTTTTACCAACTTGGATCTGGTTTCATGAAAAACAAACTGTTGAAACTTGTCTTAAAAATAAGTTTTTTTCTAGTTTCACCAGTTTGTTTTTTGTGAAACAAGATGCTAGTTGTTAAAAATCGAGTTATTACAGTAGGCCTTGGTATAACTATACTAGGCCGTGGTATTTCACATATGACTATACTAGTAGGCCCAAGGCCTACTATACTCATATTTGAAATACCACGGCCTAGTATAGTCATTCCAAGGCCTAGTGTAATAACTCTAGTTTTACCAACTAGAATCTGGTTTCATGAAAAACAAACTGTTGAAACTTGTCTTAAAAATAAATTTCTTTCTAGTTTCACCAGTTTGTTTTTTGTGAAACAAGATGCTAGTTGTTAAAAATCGAGTTATTACAGTAGGCCTTGGTATGACTATACTAGGCCGTGGTATTTCACATATGACTATACTAGTAGGCCCAAGGCCTACTATACTCATATTTGAAATACCACGGCCTAGTATAGTCATTCCAAGGCCTAGTGTAATAACTCGAGTTTTACCAACTAGAATCTGGTTTCATGAAAAACAAACTGTTGAAACTTGTCTTAAAAATAAGTTTCTTTCTAGTTTCACCAGTTTGTTTTTTGTGAAACAAGATGCTAGTTGTTAAAAAACGAGTTATTACAGTAGGCCTTGGTATGACTATACTAGGCCGTGGTATTTCACATATGACTATACTAGTAGGCCCAAGGCCTACTATACTCATATTTGAAATACCACGGCCTAGTATAGTCATTCCAAGGCCTAGTGTAATAACTCTAGTTTTACCAACTAGAATCTGGTTTCATGAAAAACAAACTGTTGAAACTTGTCTTAAAAATAAGTTTCTTTCTAGTTTCACCAGTTTGTTTTTTGTGAAACAAGATGCTAGTTGTTAAAAATCGAGTTATTACAGTAGGCCTTGGTATGACTATACTAGGCCGTGGTATTTCACATATGACTATACTAGTAGGCCCAAGGCCTACTATACTCATATTTGAAATACCACGGCCTAGTATAGTCATTCCAAGGCCTAGTGTAATAACTCTAGTTTTACCAACTAGAATCTGGTTTCATGAAAAACAAACTGTTGAAACTTGTCTTAAAAATAAGTTTCTTTCTAGTTTCACCAGTTTGTTTTTTGTGAAACAAGATGCTAGTTGTTAAAAATCGAGTTATTACAGTAGGCCTTGGTATGACTATACTAGGCCGTGGTATTTCACATATGACTATACTAGTAGGCCCAAGGCCTACTATACTCATATTTGAAATACCACGGCCTAGTATAGTCATTCCAAGGCCTAGTGTAATAACTTGTAAGTTGGAATGGAGCAGATTACATTCATCCACTCAATACTGACTTGTATTCCCCATGGACTTTCATTGGGGTTGGGTTTTGAGGGTTGTGTTTTGAGAAAATCACATACTTTGTTTTCAACTAGTTGCACAATTTTCTCTTGAAAAAAAATGGTTTCCTGATTCTTGGCCTGCAGCTTTGCTCGTTCCAATATATTTCACGCAGACTAGCAATGCTGCATTTTAACTCATATGTGTATTTACCTGCCCAGGTGTGTGAACATCAAAAAATTCAGTTATACATGGGAAGTTTTTTAATAAATTGGAGTTTCAAAAATATAGTGCACTCAGTAATGGTATCAAATAAGGTTTTTTATTACCATAAACAAACAAAAACATTACACCATTTCATCTTGCCAGTGCACCCGTCCTACATCAGAAATAAAGTAGGCCGCAAATTGGTCCCTCATTTGGCCAACTTCAATGGATGACCTGAGAGTGTGCTGAGTGAATTCAGGCAATGGGTTAGGAGCATCATCGTCCAGTTCAAAGGTCGGGTGCTCTTTAGCCATCACAAAGTTATGTAGAACCACACAGGCCTTCACCACCTCATCGACTGTTTCAAGTTTAAGATTAATGGCCGTGCCCAGAATTCGCCATCTGGAAACAAGAATCCCAAAAGCACACTCGACAGTTCTTCTGGCCCTGGTCAGCCTGTAATTAAATATTTTTTTGGTGTGGTCCAAGTCCCGGCTGGAGTAGGGTTTCAGTAAGTTTCCGCACATTTGAAAAGCCTCATCGCCAACCATTACAAAGGGCAGTTGCGGAGCTTCGGTGTGAGGAAGAGGCCGTGGCATAGGGAAATTAAATTGGTTGCCATACAACCTCCGGCCCATGTCTGAGTTTTTAAAGGCCTGTGAGTCATTACCACGGCCAAATGCTCCAATGTCCACTGCTACAAACATACATCCGGCATCCGCAATCGCAATGAGTACTATTGAAAAGTACTTTTTGTAATTATAGTACTCAGATCCCGTTCTTTGGGGTTTGATGATCCGTATGTGTTTACCATCAACAGCTCCCAAACAGTTGGGAAAATTGCATACTGTCCAGAATTTGTCAGCAATTTCCATCCACTTTTCAGCGGTGGGCAGGGGCATAAATTCTGGGCAAAGAACATTCCAGAGAGCCCGGCAGGTGTCAGCAACAATTCCAGACAAGGTAGAGATTCCAATACGGTACTGGAAGTGTAGTGAAGATAGGGTTTCTCCAGTCGCCAGGAATCTGTGAACAGACAAAGAAGTAAAATTAATATTTATGTATATTATTTTAAAAAACTATAAAATAAAATATTAGTACATTCACGAAAACTAATTACCCACGGTTTTGAATACTAAATTTAAAAAAAAACCATCAGACCGCACCCCTTGGTTTTTAAAACATACCGTAATGTCACCAGTAGCCGTTCCTCAGGAGGAATCGCACGACGGAGCTGTGTGTCCTGTCTCCGGATGGATTGTTGGACACGAGCAAGCAAATCCATGAAACTTTCGTGGGACATCCTGATATAATCTGTAAATTTCTCCGGGTTTGCCTGTAGCTCGCTGTAGAGGGTGTGGTATGCCCCACGGCTCTCCCGGAGTTCAACAATTGGATGTATCCACATACGCCGCCGTCTTCGCTGCCTCTCTCTCTTCCTTTGTTCATGGCAAGCAACTGCATACGCCTGAGCCATCGCAATGTCCAAATCCAAGTTGAAGTGAAAGCTCTTCTAGCGCAGATCCATGGTCACGAGAAGAATCAAGCAAATGTGAAGAATACTGTAGACAGGGTCTATATATTAACATACCACACCCACAATGAAGTCCCATTGGTCTTGTGTGTTGTTGAATGGTTGTTTTTTCATTTTTGTGGGGTTTTTCCAAAATCTGTAAAAAAACGCAAACGCACAAAAAACGCATACAAACGCGCAAAAACGCTGCGTTTTTTTCCTGCATGCGCATAAAAATGCTTGAAAAAAACGCAGCGTTTGTATGCATTTGTATGCGTTTTTTTAATGCGTTTTTTTGCGGGAAAAACGCGCTGCAAAAAAAAGCAAGTGTGAAACTAGCCTAAGCGATGCGTGCGCTTAGTTACCCGATATTTACCTTGGATACCAGCGTCCTCTCTGGTCCTGATCGCTGGTATGTCTGCCTGTTTGGCAGCTCACCAGCGATCATGTAGCGACACACCAGAGATCATGAACAGGTCATATCGTTGTCGGGATCACTGGTGCATCGTTTGGTGTGACGGGACCCTTAGGAATCAGGCACCATCTGTGCTTCTCCTCTTTCTCCTTCTTACTATTGTCCTTCTTGCCTTTATCTGAATTTAATTTTTCCAATTCTAATAGAGAAAAATTTCGACATATTCGTTCTTCCCAATTTTTCATCTCACCTTTGTTTATTTCGGTTTTTATAAAGCATAAAATATAGGGTCATCTTTTGGTGGGCATTATCAGTAGTTACTGAAAGGACATGACTAAGCAATAGATCAAGGTGCTTTAGAAAATACCTGAAATTTTCACTAACTCCATATGCAGGACAAAGTGGTTCATTAATAGGGCTGTAGTAAATAATTATGCAAGGTTTGGGGTGAAAAAACTCAGGGTGTCTAAGTTATTACGTCACCGCATTCTGAAAGCCATATTGTTTTAAATTTTCAGTTGACGCATCCATATGAGGTTTCTTTTTTTTGTTTGGGAGATGAGTTTTGTTTTAATGGTACAGTTTTTGACAATAAACTTTTCCGGTTTCTCCTTTGGTGGTGAATATAAAAAAATAGTAACATTGCTTTTTAGGTTTTGTTTTCAAAGCATCCATTTTGTGGTATAACTGGCATGGAAATTTCGTCAATGTGATTAGTGTAATACAAAATCTTTTTTATGTTTTACTACTTTTACAAAAAACAAATTTATTAAAGAAATGGATATGTCGTGTTTTTGAGCCACCCTATTATGAGATCGATAATTTTTATTTTTGCATTGATTTATTTGAGTAGAGTTTTTTTGCAGAATGAATTGAAGTTTTATCGGAACTATTTTGTGGTACATAATATTTTTTGCTTGCTATTATGAATTTTGGCATGCAGTGTAAATGAAAAATATATTTACCTTCGTTATTGTTTTTGATTATTTATTTATTTTTTACACCATTCACCGAGTAGTCGGTTTATATAATTCTTCAGGTCAGTATGATTGCAAGGATAAAAGATTTAGCTATGTTTTTATGTTCTACTGTTTTACCAACTAGAAGCACTTTTTTACAGCAAAAATAATTTGTGCATCAATATATTCTGAGAGGAATAACTTTTTTATTCTTCTCACAGACCTGTGTGGGCTTATGTTTTTGTGCGACGCATTGACGCTTTCAGTGATACCATTTTGTGCATTCAACTTTTTGATCAGTGTTTTATCAATTTTATATTGCATTTACAGCATGGGTTGAATAATAGAACAGTTTTATAGCTCCAGGTTTATAGCTTTTAAGTTGTTCCAAATGTGTATGTACATGTTTATTTCTATTTTTAATGTTGAAACATTTTTCTTTGTTTTGTTTTTTTTTTAGCTTGTTTTCATTTTTACATATTTACTAATTTTGTTGAACATTTTTATACTTTTTCATTTAGTTCCAACACCGAGGTTTCCAAATTATTATGTAAATGCTATTTTTCTCTGGTTTTCCTAAATCATTAATACAAAAGAATCAGTATTATGTTCAAATCATCAACCGCCAGAGGATAAGTAAAATTTTTTTGGACAGTCCTCCCAATAATAGCAGTATATATATATATATATATATATATATATATATATATATAATATAACGGGCTAAGCGTCACTCTGTCCAAAGCCTTTATACACTGCGCAAGCGCGATGCGCCTGAGCAGTCTGGCTCCAGACAGAATGAGGCAGCCAGCGGTGAGGAGTGTGTATGGCGCCCAGAGATAGCGGTATGCTTACATACCGCGATCTCGGGTGCCATACTTACCTCACTGGGAGGAGCGTTGCCGCGGTGCTTCTCTTCGGCTGGAGACCGGGGAAGGAGTGCAGCCGGAATCGCGCATGCGCTTAGCGCGATCCGGCGCCATTTTACTGAAGACACATTTGCAGTGTGTCTTCAGCAATATGGCGCCGGACAGCGCTATGGGCATGCGCGTACTCTGGCGCCAGACTCTTCCCCCGGCCTCCAGCAGTATGTGACAATGCTGGAGCACAGGAAAGAAGGGTGAGTATAAATGTTTTTTTATGTATGTGTGCAGTTTAATAGGGGTGAAGGGAACCATGCATACCAGGATAGGGGGAGAGAGGACCATGCATACCAGGATAGGGGGTGAGGGGACCATGCATACCATGAAAGGAGGGTGAGGGGACCATGCATACAGGAAAGTGGGGTGAGAGGACCATACATACCATGAAAAGGGGGTGAGGGGACCATGCATACCATGAAAGGGGTGAGGGAACAATGCATACCATGAAAGGGGAGTGAGGGGACCATGCATACCATGAAAGGGGGTGAGGGGACCATGCATACCAGTATTGGGGGGTGAGGGGTAGCATGCATACCAGAATAGGGGGTGAGGGGACCATGCATCCCAGGAAAGGGGGGTGAGAGGACCATGCATACAATGAAAGAGGGGTGACAGGACCATGCATACCACGAAAGGGGGGTGAGGGGACCATGCATACCAGGATAGGGGGTGAGGGGACCATGCATACCATGAAAGGGGGGTGAGGGGACCATGCATACCAGGATAAGGGGAGAGAGGACCATGCATACCAGGATAAGGGGTGAGGGGACCATGCATACTAGGATAGGGGGTGAGGGGACCATGAATAACAGGAAAAGGGGGTGAGAGGACCATGCATACCATGAAAGGGGGGTGAGGGGACCATGCATACCACGAAATGGGGGTGAGGGGACCATGCATACCATGAAAGGGGGATGAGGGGACCATGCATACCAGGAAAGGGGGGTGAGAGGACCATACATACCACGAAAGGGGGGTGAGGGGACCATGCATACCATGAAAGGGGGTGAGGGGACCACGTATACCAGTATTGGGGGGTGAGGGGTAGCATGCATACCAGAATAGAGGGTGAGGGGACCATGTATACCAGGAAAGGGGGGTGAGAGGACCATGCATACCATGAAAGAGGGGTGACGGGACCATGCATACCATGAAAGGGGGTGAGGGGACCATGCATACCACGAAGGGAGGGTGAGGGGACCATGCATACCACGAAAGGGGGGTGAGGAGACCATGCATACCTGGATTGGGGGGTGAGAGGACCATGCATACCATGAAAGGGGGGTGAGGGGACCATGCATACCACGAAAGGGGGGTGAGGGGACCATGCATACCATGAAAGGGGGATGAGGGGACCATGCATACCAGGAAAGGGGGGTGAGAGGACCATACATACCACGAAAGGGGGGTGAGGGGACCATGCATACCATGAAAGGGGGTGAGGGGACCACGTATACCAGTATTGGGGGGTGAGGGGTAGCATGCATACCAGAATAGAGGGTGAGGGGACCATGTATACCAGGAAAGGGGGGTGAGAGGACCATGCATACCATGAAAGAGGGGTGACGGGACCATGCATACCATGAAAGGGGGTGAGGGGACCATGCATACCACGAAGGGAGGGTGAGGGGACCATGCATACCACGAAAGGGGGGTGAGGGGACCATGCATACCATGAAAGGGGGTGAGGGGACCATGCATACCACGAAGGGAGGGTGAGGTGACCATGCATACCATGAAAGGGGGGTGAGGGGACCATGCATACCACGAAAGGAGGGTGAGGGGACCATGCATCCCACGAAAGGGGAGTGAGGGGACCATGCATACCACGAAAGGGGGTTGAGGGGACCATGCATACCACAAAAGGAGGGTGAGGGGACCATGCATACCACGAACAGAGGGTGAGGGGACCATGCATACCACGAAAGGGGAGTGAGGGGACCATGCATACCATGAAAGGGGAGTGACGGGACCATGCATACCATGAAAGGGGGTGAGGGGACCATGCATACCACGAAGGGAGGGTGAGGGGACCATGCATACCACGAAAGGGGGGTGAGGGGACCATGCATACCATGAAAGGGGGTGAGGGGACCATGCATACCACGAAGGGAGGGTGAGGGGACCATGCATACCATGAAAGGGGGTGAGGGGACCATGCATACCACGAAAGGAGGGTGAGGGGACCATGCATCCCACGAAAGGGGAGTGAGGGGACCATGCATACTTGAAAGGGGAGTGAGGGGACCATGCATACCACAAAAGGGGGTTGAGGGGACCATGCATACCACAAAAGGAGGGTGAGGGGACCATGCATACCATGAACAGAGGGTGAGGGGACCATGCATACCACGAAAGGGGAGTGAGGGGACCATGCATACAATGAAAGGAGGGTGAGGGGACCACGTATACCAGTATTGGGGGGTGAGGGGTAGCATGCATACCAGAATAGGGAGTGAGGGGACCATGCATACCAGGAAAGGGGGGTGAGAGGACCGTGCATACCACGAAAGAGGGGTGACGGGACCATGCATACCATGAAAAGGGGTGAGGGGACCATGCGTACCATGAAGGGAGGGTGAGGGGACCATGCATACCACGAAAGGGGGTTGAGGGGACCATGCATACCACGAAAGGAGGGTGAGGGGACCATGCATACCACAAAAGGGGAGTGAGGGGACCATACATACCATGAAAGGGGAGTGAGGGGACCATGCATACCACGAAAGGGGGTTGAGGGGACCATGCATACCACAAAAGGAGGGTGAGGGGACCATGCATACCACGAACAGAGGGTGAGGGGACCATGCATACCACGAAAGTGGGGTGAGGGGACCATGCATACCACAAAAGGAGGGTGAGGGGACCATGCATACAATGAAAGGAGGGTGAGGGGACCAGGCATACCACGAAAGGAGGATGAGGGGACCATGTATACCACGAAAGTGGGTGAGGGGACCATGCATGCCACAAAAGAGGAGTGAGGGGACCATGCATACCTCAAAAGGAGGGTGAGGGGACCATGCATACCACGAAAGGGGAGTGAGGGGACCTTGCATACCACGAAAGAGGGGTGAGGGGACCATGCATACCACAAAAGCGGGGTGAGGGGACCATGCATACCATGAAAAGGGGGGTGAGGGGACCATGTATACCAGGATTGGGAGGTGAGGGGACCATGCATACCAGGATAGGGGGGGTGAGAGGACCATGCATACCAGGATAGGGGGGTGAGAGGACCATGAATACCAGGATAGGAGGGTGAGGGGACCATGCATACCAGGATTGGGAGGTGAGAGGACCATGCATACCAAGATTGGGGGGTGAGGGGGCCATACGCACCAGGATAGGGGGGTGAGAGGACCATACATACCAGTATAGGGATAAAGGGGTACCATGCATATCTGGACGAGGAATAGGGTGCCATGCTTACCAGGATTGGGGGGGTTCATGCATACCAGGATGAGGAATAGGGTACCTTGCATACCAGAATAGGGATGAGGGGTGCCATGCACACCAGGATAGTAGGAGGGCAGCACATACCAGGAAGGGAGACCATGTACCAATAAAAATGCTCACCACCTGGGCATAGATCGGGTTCATAGCTAGTGTGTATATATATATATATATATATATATATATACGAGCTGAAGAGCCCGGCGTTGCCTGGGCATAGTAACCAACTGTGGTGTTAGTTATAAAAAAATATATTGATTATATTGCACATAAAAACCGTGCATCTAATCCTATCCTGTGTGATACTGACTGCTGAGCCGTGTATCTAATCCTATTCTGTGTGATACTGTCTGCTGAGTCATGTATCTAATACTATTCTATGTGATACTGTGTGCTGAGCTGCGTATCTAATCCTATCCTGTGTGATCCTGACGGCTGAGCCGTGTATCTATTCCTATCCTGTGTGATACTGCCTGCTGAGCCATGTGTCTAATCTTCTCCTGTGTGATACTGACTGCTGAGCCATGTATCTAATCCTATCCTGTGTGATACTGGGCTCCCCCTGCAGTCTGTGTCAGAGGGTGGTCTGTGTTGGCACGGTAATAAATTGTGTTATTTCCAGCTTTACAGAAAGACGATAACACCATAGAAATGATAAGAATAATAGGCCTCAGTTACCACAACTGTCTACAAAGAAAGCTGTTGCTGATAGCAACCAATCACAGCTCATTTTTCATCTTTTAAACAGCTCTGAGACAGCGTGGCGAGTTTTGAGTGGCGACTTTTGTGTTTGGACTTTTCTGTGGCGAGGTTGTTGTATGTGTGGTGAAATGTGTGCTGAGGGTGGTATATGTGTTGAAGCACGTGGTAGTGTGTGGCGCATTTTGTGTGTGTGTTCATATCCCCGTGTGTGGTGAGTATCCCATGTCAGGGCCCCACCTTAGCAACTGTACGGTATATACTCTTTGGCGCCATCGCTATCATTCTTTAAGTCCCCCTTGTTCACATCTGGCAGCTGTCAATTTGCCTCCAACACTTTTCCTTTCACTTTTTCCCCATTATGTAGATAGGAGCAAAATTGTTTGGTGAATTGGAAAGCGCAAGGTTAAAATTTTGTCTCACAACATAGGCTATGACGCTCTCGGGGTCCAGATGTCACGTCCGCCATGTCTGTTTTGCCTCATGAACCCCTGGAGCGGTGTGCACGCGCACCTTGTCTGCTATCCTGCTTGTTCCCTAGAGTAGTGTGCACACTCACCTCATGTCTGCTGAGCTGCAAGGGGCCTGCGTTCCTGCTTTGCCTTCTGTGATCTTCTCGTCATGTCTAGAATCCCTGATCATGTGGCGTTTCCTAGGATCCTGCACTGTCTGGTTCTGCAATCATCTCGTCATGTCTGAAACCTTGATCATGTGACGTTTCCTAAGGTCCTGCACTGTCTGGTTCTGCAATCATCTTGTCATGTCTGAAACTCTGATCATGTGACCTTTCCTAGGATCCTGCACTGTCTGGTTCTGCAATCATCTCGTCATGAGAATATAAACCACTGATACACACCCATTACTCATATAGGCAAATGAACCTTCATTGAGGATATAAAAATAACCACGGAACCTCCACTATAATATAAATCCTACAAAAGACACGGAGATAATAACCCGCAAGTAAAGTAAAAAAGTCACTTTATTGTAACAGACTCTTTAGACAAAATGTACAAACAACAGACAAAAAACAAAAATGCTCATGCAGGGCTCATATATGGTAACCGCTATAAACACCTTATATATAGCAGAATGGGTGATATGAAGTAAAGCAAAGAATCTCAAAGGGGGCCATTCATTACATAGTATACAGGCCCTCACTATGAGAAAACAGAGCTAACACACTCCAAGTAGAAAGATTCAATGTAGATAGATAAATATCTATCCACAATAGTAACACCACAATGAAAGGAGTCAAAATCATACCCATGTGTATCTGCAGGTGAACGCGGCACTAAGGAGAGCAGCCCCGACGCGCGTTTCGCGTGGGCTTCCTCGGGGGGCTGTGTCTGTGTGTTAAAATTGTGGGCATTTTATGCAGGAGACCCAGGTGTGCAGAATCATCAGCGCCATAATCGGCGCATGCGCAGTGTGAAGCAACTCGCCATGACACAATGCCCACAGCCGCCCATGTGATCGGAAGGCAGAGGGAAAACCCCTCATGACGTCACACGCCTCCCGCATCACAGCCAGCCGCCTGGGAGATGAGTCATAGGAGCGGCCACACTGGGCATGCGCACTCACTGAGGCAACCATCTTATATAAGGGCAAGGAAGAGGGCATGCATAACGCTGCATCTCATAACAGCGCAATCTAAAAATACTGTGAAAGCTCAATATTCTTCAGTGAATCTAAAGACAATGACCCAAAAGGGACACTTTATAAGGGCACCCACTAAAAAAATGGACCCACATACATATGACATATATATTGCATTTATAAGAATATCCACTCTAAGTGAACGCACATTATATAGAGCGTAATAATGTTATATATTACTCAGAATCTTGTGAAAAGATCAAACATAGAAATATACCATAGTTATTATTATAAAAAATCCCTAACAAAAGGGAAAATACAAGTGACACAGTGTATGATAATACATAATCATAAAGACATACACAAATACAATACACATACAACATTTTTAATAAAAGCACCCTTCCATATAAGATATTAAACCCAATAACAAGGCGGTTGCTTCAAAATTGCTGTATCTTGAATTGCCTGCTATTCCCACACGCATCACCGATCTCCACTCACAAAATGCCCAAGGACATCAGACAATGATGGAATGAGCAAAAAGTACTAGATAAAACAAAAAAACACACAGATTAAAATCCAAGAACAGGGACAAAATGAGAATACTCACAGAAAAGATGCAAAACTAAGCTGCTCATTCAGGCCACAAGGACTCATAGTCCCCAGGACAGTGATCCAACGACATTCCAACTGTGCCAAAAGGCGCTTCATGTCTCCGCCCCTGATGCCACATCTAGTCCTGGGGACTATGAGTCCTTGTGGCCTGAATGAGCAGCTTAGTTTTGCATCTTTTCTGTGAGTATTCTCATTTTGTCCCTGTTCTTGGATTTTAATCTGTGTGTTTTTTTGTTTTATCTAGTACTTTTTGCTCATTCCATCATTGTCTGATGTCCTTGGGCATTTTGTGAGTGGAGATCGGTGATGCGTGTGGGAATAGCAGGCAATTCAAGATACAGCAATTTTGAAGCAACCGCCTTGTTATTGGGTTTAATATCTTATATGGAAGGGTGCTTTTATTAAAAATGTTGTATGTGTATTGTATTTGTGTATGTCTTTATGATTATGTATTATCATACACTGTGTCACTTGTATTTTCCCTTTTGTTAGGGATTTTTTATAATAATAACTATGGTATATTTCTATGTTTGATCTTTTCACAAGATTCTGAGTAATATATAACATTATTACGCTCTATATAATGTGCGTTCACTTAGAGTGGATATTCTTATAAATGCAATATATATGTCATATGTATGTGGGTCCATTTTTATAGTGGGTGCCCTTATAAAGTGTCCCTTTTGGGTCATTGTCTTTAGATTCACTGAAGAATATTGAGCTTTCACAGTATTTTTAGATTGCACTGTTATGAGATGCAGCGTTATGCATGCCCTCTTCCTTGCCCTTTTATAAGATGGTTGCCTCAGTGAGTGCGCATGCCCAGTGTGGCCGCTCCTATGACTCATCTCCCAGGCGGCTGGCTGTGATGCGGGAGGCGTGTGACGTCATGAGGGGTTTTCCCTCTGCCTTCCGATCACATGGGCGGCTGTGGGCGTTGTGTCATGGCGCGTTGCTTCACACTGCGCATGCGCCGATTATGGCGCTGATGATTCTGCACACCTGGGTCTCCTGCATAAAATGCCCACAATTTTAACACACAGACACAGCCCCCCGAGGAAGCCCACGCGAAACGCGCGTCGGGGCTGCTCTCCTTAGTGCCGCGTTCACCTGCAGATACACATGGGTATGATTTTGACTCCTTTCATTGTGGTGTTACTATTGTGGATGGATATTTATCTATCTACATTGAATCTTTCTACTTGGAGTGTGTTAGCTCTGTTTTCTCATAGTGAGGGCCTGTATACTATGTAATGAATGGCCCCCTTTGAGATTCTTTGCTTTACTTCATATCACCCATTCTGCTATATATAAGGTGTTTATAGCGGTTACCATATATGAGCCCTGCATGAGCATTTTTGTTTTTTGTCTGTTGTTTGTACATTTTGTCTAAAGAGTCTGTTACAATAAAGTGACTTTTTTACTTTACTTGCGGGTTATTATCTCCATGTCTTTTGTAGGATTTAAATCATCTCGTCATGTCTAGAATCCCTGATTATGTGTCCTTCCTAGGATCCTGCACTGGCTGGTTCGGTGATCATCTCGTCATGTCTGAAACCCTGATCATGTGACTGCGCTCTGTGATCCTGGAGCATCTGAACTAGGAATTTCTCCCCTGTCCTGACCCAGAAGAGTAGGTGCTGTGCCCTATATCAGACCACCCCTTCCTTTGCTCAGGGTATGATAATTGTGTTGCTTCCCTGCACGGCTCTTGGTCTGTGGGGTTGCTCTCTCTGTTCTGTGCCCTTGAACTTTGCTCTGTAGTGCTTCTCTGCACACGCTCCGTGCTCATATTCCGGCTCTTGGCTTGTGCCATGTCTTGTGTTGTCTTTCGTGCCATGTTTGTCTTTGCTATTCTTTGACTTGTAGTCCTTCCTCTGTTCTCTGCCTTGCCTGTTTCGCCATGTCTGGTCTTTGCTATTCTGAGTCTTGCAGTACTTCTCATGTTCTTGTCTCAGCCTGGTTTTCCACACTCTGTCCTCTGGTGCTCTCTTGCACATTTCCATGTGTAATCCCAAGGCTCTCCCTTGGCCCGGCTCTGGGTTTCGGCCTACGCTCCGCTGCTAGACTCTGTCCTCGCTCTGACCTGGCTCTGTTTCTGCCTATGTTCCGCTCCGTGTTCCATACCTTGCTTCTTGCCTATTCTTGCCTTGTTCCTTGCCTTGTCCTTGCCTTGAACCCCGGCGTGGGTTCCCCTTGGCCGTCTCCTGTGCCGTGGTAAGTGCCTCGTGTTTGTGTACAGCCGTGTGCACTGGCCAGTGTGGCGTGCCTCCTGCGTGGCTCCTAGCACGCAGCCCTGCCTTGAACCCTGGCGTGGCTCCTAGCACGCACCCTGCCTTGAACCCTGGCGTGGCTCCTAGCACACACCCTGCCTTGAACCCTGGCGTGGCTCCTAGCACGCACCCTGCCCTGAACCTGGCGTGGCTCCTAGCACACACCCTGCCCTGAACCTGGCATGGCTCCTAGCACGAAGGTTCCTTTGCCCACCTCCTGTGCCAAGGTCGTGCCTCGTGCTGGCGTTACAGCCGTGTGCACTGGCCAGTGAGGTGTGCGTCCCGCATGGCTCCTAGCACACGCCCTGCCTTGAACCCTGGCGTGGCTCCTAGCACGCACCCTGCCTTGAGCCCTGACCTTGGCGTGTCTCTACACACGCACTCTGTCTTGTACCTTGTGCTTTGGCGTGTCTCTACACACGCACCCTGTCTCGTTTTGTGAACCCTGGCGTGTCCCCTACACATGCACCTGCCTGCGTTCCTGCTTTGCCTTCTGTGATCTTCTTGTCATGTCTAGAATCCCTGATCATGTGACGTTTCCTAGGATCCTGCACTGTCTGGTTCTGCAATCATCTTGTCATGTCTGAAACCTTGATCATGTGACGTTTCCTAAGGTCCTGCACTGTCTGGTTCTGCAATCATCTCGTCATGTCTGAAACTCTGATCATGTGACCTTTCCTAGGATCCTGCACTGTCTGGTTCTGCAATCATCTCACCATGTCTAGAATCCCTGATTATGTGTCCTTCCTAGGATCCTGCACTGGCTGGTTCGGTGATCATCTCGTCATGTCTGAAACCCTGATCATGTGACTGCGCTCTGTGATCCTGGAGCATCTGAACTAGGAAGTTCTCCCATGTCCTGACCCAGAAGAGGAGGTGCTGTGCCCTATATCAGACCACCCCTTCCTTTGCTCAGGGCATGATTATTGTGTTGCTTCCCTGCATGGCTCTTGGTCTGTGGGGTTGCTCACTCTGTTCTGTGCCCTTGCACTTTGCTCTGTAGTGCTTCTCTGCACACGCTCCATGCTCGTATTCCGGCTCTTGGCTTGTGCCATGTCTTGTGTTGTCTTTCGTGCCATGTTTGTCTTTGCTATTCTTTGACTTGTAGTCCTTCCTCTGTTCTCTGCCTTGCCTGTTTCGCCATGTCTGGTCTTTGCTATTCTGAGTCTTGTAGTACTTCTCATGTTCTTGTCTCAGCCTAGTTTTCCACACTCTGTCCTCTGGTGCTCTCTTGCACATTTCCATGTGTAGTCCCAAGGCTCTCCCTTGGCTCGGCTCTGGGTTTCGGCCTACGCTCCGCTGCTAGACTCTGTCCTCGCTCTGACCTGGCTCTGTTTCTGCCTATGTTCCGCTCCGTGTTCCATACCTTGCTTCTTGCCTATTCTTGCCTTGTTCCTTGTCTTGTCCTTGCCTTGAACCCCGGCGTGGGTTCCCCTTGACCGTCTCCTGTGCCGTGGTAAGTGCCTCGTGTTTGTGTACAGCCATGTGCACTGGCCAGTGTGGCGTGCCTCCTGCGTGGCTCCTAGCACGCAGCCCTGCCTTCAACCCTGGCGTGGCTCCTAGCATGCACCCTGCCTTGAACCCTGGCATGACTCCTAGCACGCACCCTGCCTTGAACCCTGGCGTGGCTCCTAGCACGCACCCTGCCCTGAACCTGGCGTGGCTCCTAGCACACACCCTGCCCTGAACTTGGCATGGCTCCAACACGAAGGTTCCTTTGCCCGCCTCCTGTGCCAAGGTCATGCCTCGTGCTGGCGTTACAGCCGTGTGCACTGGCCAGTGAGGTGTGCGTCCCGTGTGGCTCCTAGCACACGCCCTGCCTTGAACCCTGGCGTGGCTCCTAGCACGCACCCTGCCTTGAACCCTGACCTTGGCGTGTCTCTACACACGAACTCTGTCTTGTACCTTGGCGTGTCTCTACACACGCACTCTATCTTGTACCTTGTGCTTTGGCGTGTCTCTACACACGCACCCTGTCTCGTTTTGTGAACCCTGGCGTGTCCCCTACACACACACCTTGCCTTGCACCTAGCTTTGAACCCAGGCGTGTCCCCTACACATGCACCTTGCCCTGCACCTAGCTTTGAACCCTGGCGTGTCCCCTACACAAGCACCTAGCCTTGGACCTTGGCGTGTTCCCTAACACGCACCATGCCTGGATTTCTGTCATGCCTCCTTGCCTGAACCCTGGTTTGCCTGCCGGATGCCCGGAACCTGCCGATCGCTGCCAGAGATCATAAGCTGGATGACTGCGGCCTGATGTCCGGAGCTGATGTCAGCAGCCTGATGCCTAGATCATGTCGATCATCGCCAGCGGTCCGGAGTCCGATGCCATTGTGCCTTTACCTGTACCTAGGTGTGCCACCAGGCACATACTATGCTATGGACCTTGGCGTGCCCATGCACGCACCTTGCACATTTTGCTTGCTTTCACGTTTGCACTGAATGTAATCCTGAAGATCTTAATGAAGATACCTTGCACTTACGTTTTGTCTTGTCTTGCTGCCTGCTTGTCCCTGGTCATCAGACACACCCATAGTGTCCACCTGAGCCGGCCGTCTGGTCCCAGCAGTCGTGGTGGCTGACCCCCTTGGTCTTGCCCCTGACACTCCCTGTATAGGGGGTGGATTCTCACAAGGTCAGCTCGCCCTCGGTGGGTGGGTGCCTCGACCCAGAGTGTCCACTCAGAAAATGGGCTCAGCAGGAGCTGAGTCCGTCACAGTTAATCAGGCCCTGGACTCCGCTGGTACCTCGGCTACTCTTCTGATGAAGAATCTGACCTGATCTATGTCCTCTGAACTCGCTTGGAAAATGGCGGTACCCCGGCCACTCTTCTGATGTGAATCAGACCCGGCCCTTGTCCTCTGAACTCGTTTGGAAATGATGGCAGCCAGAGTAAGAAGACTTTCCTGTCTACCCACAGTCCTCCCCACTGGATCTCCGTGTCTCGTCCGCGACTCCTGTATCTTGACCGGTGCAGGTGCTCGTTTCAGATGTCGGATCAACGTTGTTTGGAGTGTTTGTGTTAAACTCTGGTTTCTGCTGAAGGGAAATTTTTTTTTTCCTTCTTTCCAGCCCCGGTAAGAGGGGTCTTAAAGAGGGGGTACTGTCACGTCCGCCATGTCTGTTTTGCCTCATGAACCCCTGGAGCGGTGTGCACGCGCACCTTGTCTGCTATCCTGCTTGTTCCCTAGAGCAGTGTGCACACTCACCTCATGTCTGCTGAGCTGCAAGATGCCTGCGTACCTGCTTTGCCTTCTGTGATCTTCTTGTCGTCTAGAATCCCTGATCATGTGACGTTTCCTAGGATCCTGCACTGTCTGGTTCTGCAATCATCTCGTCATGTCTGAAACTCTGATCATGTGACCTTTCCTAGGATCCTGCACTGGCTGGTTCGGTGATCATCTCGTCATGTCTGAAACCCTGATCATGTGACTGCACTCTGTGATCCTGGAGCATCTGAAGTAGTAAGTTCTCCCCTGGTCCTGACCCAGAAGAGGAGGTGCTGTGCCCTATATCAGACCACCTCTTCCTTTGCTCAGGGCATGATTATTGTGTTGCTTCCCTGCACGGCTCTTGGTCTGTGGGGTTGCTCGTTCTATTCTGTGCCCTTGCACTTTGCTCTGTAGTGCTTCTCTGCACGCGCTCCTTGCTCCTATTCCGGCTCTTGGCTTGTGCCATGTCTTGTGTTGTCTTTCGTGCCATGTTTGTCTTTGCTATTCTTTGACTTGTAGTCCTTCCTCTGTTCTCTGCCTTGCCTGTTTTGCCATGTCTGGTCTTTGCTATTCTGAGCCTTGTAGTACTTCTCATGTTCTTGTCTCAGCCTGGTTTTCCACACTCTGTCATCTGGTGCTCTCTTGCACATTTCCAAGTCTAGTCCCAAGGTTCTCCCTTGGCCCGGCTCTGGGTTTCGGCCTACGCTCCACTGCTAGACTCTGTCCTCGCTCTGACCTGGCTCTGTTTCTGCCTATGTTCCGCTCCGTGTTCCGTACCTTGTTTCTTGCCTAGTCTTGCCTTGTTCCTTGCCTTGTCCTTGCCTTGAACCCCGGCGTGGGTTCCCCTTGGCCATCTCCTGTGCCGTGGTAAGTGCCTCGTGTTTGTGTACAGCCGTGTGCACTGGCCAGTGTGGCGTGCCTCCTGCATGGCTCCTAGCACGCAGCCCTTCCTTGAACCCTGGCGTGGCTCCTAGCAGGCACCCTGCCTTGATCCCTGGCGTGGCTCCTAGCACGCACCCTGCCTTGAACCCTGGCATAGCTCCTAGCACGCACCCTGCCCTGAACCTGGCGTGGCTCCTAGCACACACCCTGCCCTGAACCTGGCGTGGCTCCTAGCACGAAGATTCCTTTGCCTGCCTCCTGTGCCAAGGTCGTGCCTCATGCTGGCGTTACAGCCATGTGCACTGGCCAGTGAGGTGTGCATCCCGCGTGGCTCCTAGCACACGCCCTGCCTTGAACCCTGGCGTGGCTCCTAGCATGCACCCTGCCTTGAACCCTGACCTTGGCGTGTCTCTACACACGAACTCTGTCTTCTACCTTGTGCTTTGGCGTGTCTCTACACACGCACTCTGTCTTGTACCTTGTGCCTTGGCGTGTCTCTACACACACACTCTGTCTTGTACCTTCTGCTTTGGCGTGTCTCTACACACGCACTCTGTCTTGTACCTTGTGCTTTGGCGTGTCTCTACACACGCACCCTGTCTCGTTTTGTGAACCCTGGCGTGTCCCCTACACACGCACCTAGCTTTGAACCCTGGCGTGTCCCCTACACACGCACCTTGCCTTGCACTTAGCCTTGAACCCTGGCGTGTCCCCTACACACGCACCTAGCCTTGGACCTTGGCGTGTTCCCTAACACGCACCATGCCTGGATATCTGTCGTGCCTCCTTGCCTGAACCCTGGTTTGCCTGCCAGATGCCCGGAACCTGCCGATCGCTGCCAGAGATCGTAAGCTGGATGACTGCGGCCTGATGTCCGGAGCTGATGTCCGCAGCCTGATGCCTAGATCATGTCGATCGTCACCAGCGGTCCAGAGTCCGATGCCATTGTGCCTTTACCTGTACCTAGGTGTGCCACCAGGCACGTACTATGCTATGGACCTTGGCGTGCCCATGCGCGCACCTTGCACGTTTTGCTTGTTTTCACGTTTGCACTGAATGTAATCCTGAAGATCTTAATGAAGATACCTTGCACTTACGTTTTGTCTTGTCTCGCTTCCTGCTTGTCCCTGGTCATCAGACACTCCCATAGTGTCCCCCTGAGCCGGCCGTCTAGTCCCAGCAGTCGTGGTGGCTCACCCCCTTGGTCTTGCCCCTGACACTCCCTGTATAGGGGGTGGATTCTCACAAGGTCAGCTCGCCCTCGCTGTGTGGGTGCCACGACCCAGAGGATCCACTCAAAAAATGGGCTCAGCAGGAGCTGAGTCCGTCAAACCAGACGTGTCACTGTGCAAAATTTTGTGGCTGTAGCTATGACGGTGCAGATGCCAATACATACTTTTTCCCCATTATGTAGATAGGGGCAAAATTGTTTGGTGAATTGGAACACGCGGGGTTAAAATTTCACCTCACAGCATAGCCTATGACGCTCTCGGGGTCCAGATGTGTGACTGTGCCAAATTTTGTGGCTGTAGCTGCGACGGTGCGGATGCCAATCCCGGACATGCATACATACATACACACCCACATTGAGCTTTATATATTAGATATATACAGTTGTGGCCAAAAGTATTGACACCCCTGCAATTCTGTCAGATAATACTCAGTTTCTTCATGAAAATGATTGCAAACACAAATTCTTTGGTATTATTATCTTCATTTAATTTGTCTTAAATGAAAAAACACAAAAAGAATTGTCCTAAAGCCAAATTGGATAAAATTCCACACCAAACATAAAAAAGAGGGTGGACAAAAGTATTGGCACTGTTTGAAAAATCATGTGATGCTTTTCTAATTTGTGTAATTAACAGCACCTGTAACTTACCTGTGGCACCTAACAGGTGTTGGCAATAACTAAATCACACTTGCAGCCAGTTGACATGGATTAAAGTTGACTCAACCTCTGTCCTGTGTCCTTGTGTGTACCACATTGAGCATGGAGAAAAGAAAGAAGACCAAAGAACTGCCTGAGGACTTGAGAAACCAAATTGTAAGGAAGCATGAGCAATCTCAAGGCTACAAGTCCATCTCCAAAGACCAGAATGTTCCTGTGTCTACCGTGCGCAGTGTTATCAAGAAGTTTAAAACCCATGGCACTGTGGCTACCCTCCCTAGATGTGGATGGAAAAGAAAAATTGACAAGAGATTTCAACGCAAGATTGTGCGGATGTTGGATAAAGAACCTCGACTAACATCCAAACAAGTTCAAGCTGCCCTGCAGTCCGAGGGTACAACAGTGTCAACCTGTACTATCCGTCGATGTCTGAATGAAAAGGGACTGTATGGTAGGAGACCCAGGAAGACCCCACTTCTTAACCCGAGACATAAAAAAGCCAGGCTGGAGTTTGCCAAAACTTACCTGAAAAAGCCTAAAACGTTTTAGAAGAATGTTCTCTGGTCAGATGAGACAAAAGTAGAGCTTTTTGGGCAAAGGCATCAACATAGAGTTTACAGAAGAAAAAAAGATGCATTCAAAGAAAAGAACATGGTCCCTACAGTCAAACATGGCGGAGGTTCCCTGATGTTTTGGGGTTGCTTTGCTGCCTCTGGCACTGGACTGCTTGACCTTGTGCTGGCATTATGAAGTCTGAAGACTACCAACAAATTTTGCAGCATAATGTAGGGCCCAGTGTGAGAAAGCTGGGTCTCCCTCAGAGGTCATGGGTCTTCCAGCAGGACAATGACCCAAAACACACTTCAAAAAGCACTAGAAAATGGTTTGAGATCAAGCACTGGAGACTTCTAAGGTGGCTAACAATGAGTCCAGACCTGAATCCCATAGAACACCTCTGGAGAGATCTAAAAATGGCAGTTTGGAGAAGGCACCCTTCTAATATCAGGGACCTGGAGCAGTTTGCCAAAGAAGAATGGTCTAAAATTCCAGCAGAGCATTGTAAGAAACTCATTGATGGTTACCGGAAGCAGTTGGTCACAGTTATTTTGGCTAAAGGTTGTGCAACCAAGAATTCGGCTGAGGGTGCCAATACTTTTGTCTGGCCCATTTTTGGAGTTTTTGTGTGAAATGATCATTGTTTTGCTTTTTGCTTCATTCTCTTTTCTGTTTTTTCATTTAAGACAAATTCAATGAAGATAATAATACCAAAGAAATTGTGTTTGCAATCATTTTCAGGAAGAAACTGAGTATTATCTGACAGAATTACAGGGGTGTCAATACTTTTGGCCACAACTGTATACTGTGTATATCTAATATATAAAGCTCAAGTGTGTGTCTGTGTGTATGTCCGGGATAGGCATCCGCACCGTCGCAGCTACAGCCACAAAATTTGGCACAGTCACACGTCAGGACCCCGAGAGTGTCCTAAGCTATGTTGTGAGATGAAATTTTAACCCTGCACATTCCAATTCACCAAACAATTTTGCCCCTATCTACATAATGGGGAAAAAGTGTGTGCGCATCAAGCCCCGCCCCTCATTATGATGTCATAATGGTTGCCATGGTGATGCTGATTCATCATAGGTTGCAAGCCCCGCCGCTCATTTTGATGTCATAATGGTTGACTATGGGATGGAGGATGTGTGATGGGTATATGGGCACTGGACTATGGGATGGAGGATATGTATGACGGCTATATGGGCATGGGACGGCGGATATGCATGATGGGTATATGGGCATGGGACTATGGGATGGAGGATAATTATAATTTGTTATAACTAACCACAGTTAGTTACTATGCCCGGGCAGCATCGGGCTCTTCAGCTAGTATATATACACACAGTATATATTCTTTCTTTAAACCATGAAAACTCAGAATGCGCTTTTTCAAATTATCATGCCCAATAGAGTTTCCAAATATGATATAGGTTGTAAAGAACTGAAAATGGTCATATGTTGAATTTGCAGCATTACGAGTTCATATTTACTGAAGTCAGAAGCTTTTTCAATCAAAAACATCTTAAGAGGCCAAGTTACATGTTAACATAGGACACCTTCTTTGATATTGCCTTCACAATCCTTGCATCCATTGAATTTGGGAGATTTTGGATAGTTACTGATTGGAGGATGCCAGAATAGCCTCCCAGAGCTGCTGTTTTGATGTGAACTGCCTCCCACCTTCATAGATCATTTGCTTGAGAATACTCCAAAAGTTCTCAATAAGATTGAGGTCAAAGGAAGATGGCGGCCATACCATGACTTTCTCTCCTTTTATGCCCATAGCAGCCAATGACTCAGAGGTCTTCTTTGCAGTATGAGATGGTACAATGTCATGTTTGAAGATTATTTTGCTACGGATGGCATGGTTCTTCTTTTTGTATCATGGAAGAAAGTGGTCAGTCAGATACTCTATATACACTTTCACACTTTCAAGGACCCTATGGCTATCCACCAACCTCCACTACTTAATCCATCTGGATCATCGAAGGTTGAGCGTCACTTCTACATACTGTATGTGTGTGTGTGATATATGTGTATGTGTGTATGTATGTGTGTGTATATGTATATATGTATGTGTGTGTGTGTTACTGCGCCTGCGAGGGGAATAGCGGTGACATCTATGTTTTTCTTGTGCAGCAACAGTAGCAACCTTATGGCCACGAACTGCGCCTGCGCAAGTGTATACATCACCTGTTAATTTCACCGCACTCCCGATGCAATAGTATCAGGCCTATTTCTAGTATCAATATAAAAGACTGTTTTAAAATTAGTCTTCAAGTACTGTATGTATTGGCCCACTGCAACCATTTCTACTTGTGTGTAGAGTTGAACGAAACGGGTCGGTCAATTTCAAAAGTTGCCGACTTTCGCAAAAGTCGGGTTTCATGAAGCGAAACCCGACCATAGCGTGAGGTCGGCCACGAGGTCGGTGACCAGAGCGCCAAAGTCGCGTTTCAAAAAATGCTTCCAGAGCCCTTTTTCAGCCAATGATGGAGGACGCACACTGTGGGCAACGCGATGACATAGGCAGCAGTCACCTCCATCTTTGAGAAGGGCATGCAAGTGATTGGCTTGCTTTGTGTGGTGTCAGAGGGGCTATAAAAGGGCGTGCACGCCGACCGCCATCTTACTTCTGCTGATCTCAGAATAGGGAGAGCTGCTGCTGATGATGATGATTCTGTAGGGAGAGCATTAGGCAGGGAAGAAGATACAAAAAACTGCTTCTGCTGCTAGCGATTTTGCCTGTACAACACAACAGTTTGTGTGCAGTGCAAGGGGAGGCTATATTTTGGTGCATCAGCTCTGTTGGTTATTAGGCTGCCTTATAAGGCTCACTGATAGCTGCATTGCTGTTTTCACACTGCTGTGCAAACTGCTTTTTTAAAAGCAAAAATACTTTTTATCCTCTTTTTTGCCCAGCTACCAAGCATTCATTTTTCCACACTTTTGTGCACAGCAGTCCTGCTTATTAGGCTGCCTGCTGCCATACTTGGGACTGAGAGCATCATTGTCAGCTTGCTAAAATCTCTAGGGAGATTCAAATTCTCCCCAGTCCTATATAGACATTTTATACACCATCCAATTTCAGCCTGTTATATTGAGGTGTAATCTACACTGGGCCTGAGATAATAGTTCAGTGTCCTCAAGTCTGTAAGGAGATTCAAATTCTCCCCAGTCCTATATAGACATTTTATACACCATCCAATTTCAGCCTGTTATATTGAGGTGTAATCTACACTGGGCCTGAGACAATAGTTCAGTGTCCTCAAGTCTGTAGGGAGATTCAAATTCTCCCCAATACTATATACACCTTGTACCTTGTTTTACAGTACCATATTGCTGGTGGTATTTTGGGTACATTTTCCCAAAAATGAGGAAGTGTGTTGGAAGAGGCCGTGGAAGTGGGCGGGGGTTGCCAGCTGGTAATGATGGAGTTGGTGGTGTTGGTGGATCTGCTGGTAGTGGCAAAGGCACAATAGCACCTAATGCAGGAGGTGTTGACCCTGCTTCATCATCTGGCTCCACAAGGCCTCGAAGGCTCCCTTTTCTGGGAGTAGGTAAACCGCTTTTAAAGCCAGAGCTTCAGGAACAAGTTTTGGCTTACATTGCTGACACAGCCTACAGCTCTATCGCCTCCTCTTCTGAACTTTCAAAAAATAAAAGCACTGAGTCGTCATTGCAGGCTCATGGTCAGGAACCACACCTTTCCTTGTGTCCTTCACCCCTACCAAAAGTAAAGGATGCGGCAGGCCACACTACAGATTACTCCATGGAGCTCTTTTCACATACCATGCCTGGGTTATCAAGTCAAATCGTGAATTACCCAGTCCAAGAAGAATCTGACATGGAGTGCACTGATGCACAGCCACTGCTAGATTTATCTGCTGGTACATTCACTCAGAGCACTACATTGTCCTCAAAGTGTACTGAGCCAGAATCTGACCCTGATGAAACTCTGGTGCCCCTTCCCGCATACTATACCACCTTACATGGTGACACAGAGGAAGGTGCACATGACATTAAAGAGGAGGTGATGGATGACCCAGATTGGCATCCATTGGGGGAAGAGGGTGCCACTGTCAATAGCTCAGAAGAGGAGGAGGAGCATCCGCAGCAGGCATCAACATCGCAACAGCTGTTATCTGGCAGGCCCGGAGCAGTCCAAAAACGGGTTACAAAAACCAAAAGAGTTGCAGGACAGCTAGGCCAGACGATCAAATTAGGCCTCAAAATATCTTCCATAGTAGGAAGAGTGCAGTGTGGCACTTTTTGAACAAAATCCTAATGATCAGGCAAAGGTTATCTGTAAGAAGTGTGCAAAGACCTTTAACCGAGGGAAAAATCTGAGAAATTTGAATACCAGTTGCATGCTTAGACATTTAACCACCATGCACTTGCAAGCGTGGATGGACTACCAAACCTCACGTACCACATGTGCAACTGCTCCCAATGAAGGTAGTCAGCAACGCTACATCGTTTCCCCAATGTAAGCCCACCGGTTAGCACACCACCAGCAGCAAATGTTGAGGTGTCATCGCAAGGCCAAAGCAGTCAGGGAATCACAATGTTATTGCTACGAAAGACTGAATCTAGGCCATCAGAAAGAACACCAACTCCATCACTATCATCAACCCTCTCTCAGTCCGCCATGTCCACCGCTAGTTCCACCATATGCAGCTCTCAAGTCCAGCTCACCCTACCAGTGACTATGAGTAGGACAAGAAAGTACTCATCCTCTCATCCGCGTACACTGGGTTTTAACTCCCACATTGCCAAACTAATCTCGTTAGAGATGATGCCCTACCAGTTGGTTGAAAGCGAAGCTTTCTGCGAACTCATGGCCTATGCAGTACCACGCTATGACCTACCCAGTCGGCACTTCTTTTCTCGCAAAGCCATCCCAGCCCTCCACCTTCATGTGAAAGACCGCATTGTCCATACACTCAAGCAATCAGTGAGTGGAAAGGTGCACCTCACAACAGATGCATGGTCCAGTAGGCATGGCCAGAGCTTTTACGTGTCCATCACTGCGCTCTGGGTTAATGTGGTGGATCCAGGGTCCACAGGGGACAGCGGCGGTGGGACAGTGCTGCCTTGCTCACGGTATAGGAAACAGTTGGGTGTAGGTGTTCGACCCTCCTCCTCCAGAAGCGAAAGCTCGTCCACAGTGTCCAATCGCACAAGCACTCCATCCGCAGCTGCCAGTGTTGCACACTCGGTGTCCCACTATCGAACAGCTAGTGGTAAGCGTCAGCAGGCTGTGTTGAAGATGATGTTTTTGGGAGACAGACACACCGCGGAGGTACTGGCCGACTACTTGCAGCGACAAACTGAGTCATGGCTAGGCAGTCTACATCTTGAGGCAGGCAAGGTAGTTAGTGATAACGGCCGGAATTTTGTGGCAGCCATAGCCCTTTCAAAACTCCGACACATACCTTGCCTGGCTCACACCTTGAACCAGGTGGTGCAGTGCTTCCTCAATAATTATCCAGACTTAACAGGCCTGCTCCATAATGTCTGAAGACTGTGCTCGCACATCCGCCAGTTGCCCGTACACTCCAGTCATATGCAGAAGCTGCAGCGATTGCTCCAACTTCCCAAGCACTGCCTAATTATCAACGTTGCAACAAGGTGGAACTCCACCGTGCACATGGTTGAGAGGCTGTGCGAACAGAGGCAGGCTGTAATGCATTTGTGGTAGGATACACGGCCAGGCACTTTGAGGGCAGACATGGAGTTGTCGGGTGTGCAGTGGTCGAAGCTGAAAGACCTCTGTAAAGTCCTTTAGTGTTTTGAGGAATGCACACAACTGGTAAGCACAGACGACGCCATCATAAGCATGAGCATCCCACTTGTGCATCTGCTCAAGCAAACTTTGACGCACATTAAGGAGCAGGCGTCTGCAGCCGAGGAGGATGAGGAAGAGGAGGAGGGAAGCCTTGATGACAGTCAGCCATTGTCTGCTCTGGGACCTCTCCTGGACGAGGTGGAGGAAGAAGAGGAAGAGGAGGAGGAGGAAGATGATGGGGATGATTATTTAGGGGAGGAAGATGCTTCTCATGGGGCAAGAGTAAATGTTGGCGTGGCAAGGTCTGATACAGGGTTTGTGCGTGACTGGAGGGATGTGGATTTGCCAGAAAGTGCTCCTCCACCCAGCACTCGCAGTGCATCATTGACACCTGGAACATTGGCCCACAAGTCATATTATGCCTTGCAGATCCTAAAAAGGGACCCCTGCATTGCCAAAATGATGAACGATGATGACTACTGGTTGGCCAGCATCCTGGATCCACGCTATAAAGGCAAACTCCAAAACATCATGCCACAGGAGAACCTTGACCTAATATTGGCTAACAAACAAGTAACTCTGGTAAACCGTTTGTTTGAGGCATTCCCAGCATACAGCAGCGGTGATGGTTCTCCAACGAGCCGTAGGGGGCAACATGGAAGAGGTGTTCGTGGTGCACACCTCAGAAGTGGCGTTGGAGACAGGGGTTTCATGACCATGTTGTGGACTGATTTTTCAAGTCCCGCTCACACGACTGGTAATACTGCATCGATTGAAAGTGACAGGAGACAGCAGTTGTCAACTATGGTTACAAACTACTTCTCGTCCCATATCGATGTTCTCCCTCACAGGTCATTCCCCTTTGACAATTGGGCCTCTAAACTGGATGCCTGGCCTGAACTGGCACAATATGCCTTACAGGAGCTCACTTGCCCTGTTGCTAGTGTGCTATCGGAAAGAGTCTTCAGTGCTGCTGGCTCAATCCTGACAGAAAAAAGAAAAAAGGACCCATCTATCGACCCAAAATGTTGATGATCTAACCTTCATTAAAATGAACCATGCATGGGTTTCAAAGGATTTTGCCCCACCTTCCCCTGATGACACATAGGTTGCCATAAAAATGGCTCGCTTTTGTCCTCCTCTTCCTCGGACTTCTCCAATTCCTCCATTTGCAGCTGCTGAATGTTCAACATCAACATATGCCATTTTTTAAACCTCCCTAACTGGGCTGCCCCCCCCCATGGCCGGGGTCACCACCTAGCGCACACAACCGTGCAAGTGCCATTGCCCTGGACAGGTGGGTGGGCCGACTCTTGGGTGCCGGCACTGGCACAGGCTCCCTCATAGTGCAATCAAATGTCTCTGACGGTGGGGGTGCACACCCACCGTCAGACACACCAGCGTACTATGAAGGGCCCAGTGCCACTACCGACACCCACGAGTGGGCCCCCCTTGCTTGGGCAGGGCCCCAGCATTTGCAATATTTACCTCTCCCTGCTCCTCCGCTGTGTAGTATGTGCTGTCAAATCCTTCCCTGGGACTGCCACTACAAATTTGGTGAACTGATAGATGATGGTTAAGACGTAGCTATGCCCTGTCCCGCTGGCCGGGCTCTAGCTGCAGATGATCAATGGCTTCCATTTCTTATGGACGTCGACTCGCAATGAGATCCAGTGGTGGTTTATCATCAGCTTTCACAGTTTTCCTACTCACGGACGTGTGACATTCCTGCCCACATTTTTAAATGTGCCCTCTTATGTCAATCCAATAGAATCTCCTACGGCCTGTGGCTTCTGTCTTTTGCACTCCAAAGTTACCTGACAGATCATGATAGGCAGTGAGGACCATGTCTACATCTCTCCCTGTGATCAAAATTTGATGGAGATGAGTAACGGTGATGGGATCACCGTTACTGCGATACAGCAACCCTTTCTTCACAAAGAACTGTTTTCGCTGTCTCCACACACAAAGTAATTGAGGGTCAGCATCGCCTCGGAGAATTCTCCCAGTAGTTTTTCCCCTGATTAGTAATTCCTAAATTTCTGCAATCACCTGACTTTATGTCTGTACTTTTATCCATCTCGTTTCCTCTTGCGGACAGTCTGGACTGTCTTACTGAGACAGAAATATATATGTAGATTTAAAAATACCCCAACAGTGTATACTGGTGTACGCTTCAAAAACATTTCCTTTTTTCTACCTTTTAGATTGTTGTCTAATCCATACTGAGGCTGTGAGTGTCTTTGTCGGACTCCGGAAATAAACAGAGATTTTAAATGTTTAAACTATGCTATATATACCTGTTATCCAGTGATACTGTACCCTTTCTCAACTTTCTGCAATCTTGTCGAATCCATACTGTGCCTGAGACCGTCTGAGTCTGCCTCCTGATTACAGATGAGTGGTGTTTGAGTGGAACTGTTGGCCAAGTTCAAATTCTTGCTGTTTTGGGCGATGTTAGATCCATTCGTCGAACTACAACACTTTGATTAAAACTCAGCAGTTTCCGTTCGAGAACGTTTCGTTAAACAAAAGTGTATCTTTTTTCAAGTTAATAATGGTTTTCAATGATAACACAGGTCAACGAAAAAAAATTTTTTTTCTGGTGTCCAAAATATTTTAATGAATTTGGGGTATTTTTGGGGTGCTGATTCTGAATATGTCATCAGTTTTGCCAGATTGGCTCAAGTTTTTGAGATTTTTGGTATCTTATTTATAGCACTTGTTGGTAAATGCGACGCATCATCTCATTAATTTCTTTGGATTAGTACTTGAACTGAGCAGTTCTCAATATAGTTTTGTGTTAATTAGTGTTCTAAAAGTTTGTTCATAGCTTGATTTTTGCACTAACTTTATGTTGTTGTCTGTTTTCCAGTGAAAAGCATGAACTCATCATGAAGAAGTTGTCTTAACGATCCAGACTCATTCTGTTACATTTGTGGTGAATATACACTGCCAAAACATAGAAGAAACATAACACACTTCGTAAAAAAAGTGTATTTTGCCTATTTTGGGGTTATGCTTGGGGACCAAGACAAGTTTTGGGCACCACACATAGTGTGCAAAGCATGTATCGAATTATTACGAAAATGGAGCAAAGGACAAAGAAAAAGCTTCAAATTTGGTGTTCCAATGGTGTGGAGAGAGCCAAAAAATCATCATGATGACTGTTATTTCTGTGCAGTGCAAGTGCAAGGATTCAATAAGCATAAGAAACGAAAATGGGAGTAACATGGAATCTGCAAGAAGGCCTGTCCCTCATTGTGAAGATGTGCCTGTACCTGTGTTTACCATAAATAACAGTCATCATGATGATTTTTTGGCTCTCTCCACACCATTGGAACACCAAATTTGAAGCTTTTTCTTTGTCCTTTGCTCCATTTTCGTAATAATTCGATACATGCTTTGCACACTATGTGTGGTGCCCAAAACTTGTCTTGGTCCCCAAGCATAACCCCAAAATAGGCAAAATACACTTTTTTTACGAAGTGTGTTATGTTTCTTCTATGTTTTGGCAGTGTATATTCACCACAAATGTAACAGAATGAGTCTGGATCGTTAAGACAACTTCTTCATGATGAGTTCATGCTTTTCACTGGAAAACAGACAACAACATAAAGTTAGTGCAAAAATCAAGCTATGAACAAACTTTTAGAACACTAATTAACACAAAACTATATTGAGAACTGCTCAGTTCAAGTACTAATCCAAAGAAATTAATGAGATGATGCGTCGCATTTACCAACAAGTGCTATAAATAAGATACCAAAAATCTCAAAAACTTGAGCCAATCTGGCAAAACTGATGACATATTCAGAATCAGCACCCCAAAAATACCCTAAATTCGATGAAATATCTTTGGCACCAAAAATGCTGTTGACCAGTGTAATAGACAGTTTTAGGGCATAGTAGTGGAGTCTGGTAGCCAGCGGTGTAGTACACCTGTGAAGGAGGTACACCGTGTGTGTTTCTAATAATTTTTTACCGCATATTGTCCTGAAAATCCTTTTGGGCCTAGTAACTGTGTCTGCTACTCAGAAGAGGAACCGTGAACCGAGCTATACCGCCTGTTTATGAAAGAACCAGTTTTTGACTGCATTTACACCACTTAATACTTTGGGCCTAGTAACTGTGTATGCTACTCAGCAGAGTTGGCCACCCGTGAACCAAGCTATGCTGCCTGTTTATGTAAAAACTGTGTGCTACTCAGCAGAGGAGCCCAGCTGTTAAGCACGCTATAGCACCTGTGGTTTGTACACTTAATTTTTTCACATTCTTTCTGGAATGCCATTTAGGTCTAATTCCGGAATTACGGTTGACCTGCACTTACTGGGAAATGCTTGTTCGCGGGGAAGAATTGTAATCCCAGATCCACATCACTAACGGGGTTCAGCATGTTATCCGCACCTGTAAGCGATACACGCTGGTCTTTTCATTGTAGCACGCGTGCAGCCCCGGACATGAAAGGGCATGACAGACCTGTTATTGGCCGATCTCGCGTGCCAGAGCCTCGCATGTCCCTCTAGTAAGCTGGACGCGGACCGCGGGGGCATGCCTGAGTCTCGTTCATTAACGGAATTAAGCTTGCAATCTGTGCAGCTTTTTTGTGGATGGCATGGTTGAGGTTGCCCGTGTTGAGTCCAATTAAGCCGCAGGCTCCACTCCTGGTGGTGCCCTTCTGGACATTCCTTTAATGTTCATCTTTGCAACCATACTGCCCCCGGAAACCAAACACATTTCCTGACAGTGACATTACGGTCAAAGAGCGCGATGACATCACGTCTGTACGCCCTCTGCCTAAACAGTCCAAGTGCAGTGAGATGGAAGATGGGGACGATGAGGAGTCCAGAGTACAGGGATTCCCTAGCGAGGAGACTTATTTAATTGTTTTAAAGGTTGGGAGCAATTTTTGGGGAGCACGATACTCTGGAGAATGATATCTGGGGCCCACCATACACTGGAGCATTCCAAAGGTGGACATCAGTCACTGGAGCAGAATTTACAGGGCCCATTATACACTGGAGCATTAGAAATGGGGCCCATTATATATGGAGCATTATTTGGGCCCATAAGACACTGGAGCTTCATCAACATATACTGTAGCATTATGTGGAGCTCATCATATACTGTATCGAATGTTATATGGGACCAATGATTCTGTATGGAGAAATATATGGGCCTCATTACTCTGTATAGCGCACTATGCGGTGGCCATAATACTGTATGGAGGAATATACTGTCTGTTTTTGGAGCTATTGGAGAATTAAAAATGGATATCAGTCATGTGATGTAAGAATTTAAGTATTTTTCATTGTACTGTACCGCTATTTCTATGCCGTATCATAGGATCATGAATTGTGGTATGTGTTAAAGGAGCCCTGTGACACTCTTTGGCCCTGGGCCCACGAAAATCTGGAGCCAGCACTACCCCCCCACAACTTTAGCCAAATAACTCCCAGTTTTCAATGCCTAGCTATTATTATAAAGTAAATTAAGGTTGACAAGCTTAAGGAATAAGAATTGATGCTTTTGGCATTAAAATGGGCACTGTAGGTGTGTTTCCTGTCCTCCACTTACTGCCGACTTTTCTTCCCCATTGACTTACATTGGGTTTCGTGTTTCAGTCGGCCTTCGACTTTTCACGATAATCGGCCGATTTTGTTCGACCCGACTTTTGCGAAAGACGGGTTTCGTGAAACTCGACTCGACCCGAAAAAAGGCAAAGTCGCTCAGCTCTACTTGTTGTGAGCATTGTTTAGGGATGGCCGAATAGTAAGTTTATGCAAGCCTCTGGAGGATCTTACACCTTGAGGTTCTCAGGACTTTAGAGGCACAAGAAGCTTCAAATACCTGTTTGCTGCTTTATAATGGTGCTAGCTGAAGAGCCCAGCATTGCCCGGGCATAGTAACTAACTACGGTTAGTTATAACAAATTATAATGACTAGAATGGATTTGCCCTCACTTCCATACCGGAGATCCCTTTAATAAGAGGGCCTGAGGTCAGAATCAAAGTGCAGAGTGGATTTGCCCTCACTTCAATACCAATGATCCCTTTTAGTGAGACTGGGGTCAGAATCAGAGCACTGAGTGGAATTGCCCTAACTTTCATACCAATGATCCCTTTGCTAGAATCCTGGGGTCAGAATCAGAGTGCTGAGGCAATTGCCCTAACTTCCATACTGGAGATCCCTTTAAGAGGGAAGATGTGCCTATGGGATGGAGGATGTGTGATGGGTATATAGGCACGGGAGGGAGTGATTCATTTCTGTTATGTGCTCTCTTCTCCTTTCTGGGGGGGCAGACAATGGCTGGGAGCTTATGTTTCCGGGGATGGTAGATTTCTCCCATCCGGTCAGTGTCTGCTGAGGTGTTGTGGAGTGGGAAAACGGTTGCTCATTGCAACCAGTCACAGCTCAGCTTCTTTTAAACAGCTCTGGTGAAATTAAAGATGCTTACTAATTGGTTGCAAGGAAACTGTTGCTCATAGCAACCAATCACAGCTCAGCTTCTTTTAAACAGCTCTGGTGAAATTAAAGATGCTTCGTGATTGGTTGATGATACACACATATACATTCAGTTTTATATATATAGATGTTTACAACTCCTCTCTTAGGCTACTTTCACACATCCGGTGTGTGGGGTCCGGCGGCGTGCGGCGAATAGCCGGGCCGCCGGATCCGGCCTGCAGCCGTGACACCGGATGTGTGTGCGGCGAGACGATACGGCTCGGACATTATTAAAGGAGCCGCAGGACGAGGTGGACAGAGGCAGCCAATGAGACAGCAGCTGAAAGGCAGGTGAGGGGAGGAGAGGGGAGGGGAGGGGAGGGGAGGGGAGGGGGGTGGAGAGAGAGAGACATGGGGGGTTAACACTTAGTGTCCAGGCAAGAGAATCTCTCTCTCTTGCCGGGCACTTGTGGGGTTAACCCCACAGAGAGATCTCTCTCTCTCACCCAGACACTGTGAGTGTTAACCCCACAAGTGCCCGGCGAGAGAGATCTCTCACAAATGTCCGGGTGACAGAGAGAGATCTCTCTCTCTCTCGCCGGGCACTTGTGGGGTTAACATTCACAGAGTCCGGGCATGCGCTGTGGAAAAAGCCGGTCCGGCGCTGCAAAAAACGTTACATGGAACGTTTTTTCCAGACGCCGGACAGGCTGTTTTTGCCGGATCAGGCAAAATCCGGATACGCCGCATAGGTATCCGGCGCGATGCGGCAATAATGAAACTGAATGGGGGAAAAACCGGATCCGGTGGCAACCGGCGCCGGATCCGGTTTTTACACTTTTCGCCGCATCGCGCCTGATGCTGAAAACCGGATGTGTGAAAGAGGCCTTAAGCTGGTGAACTTGTATGGCAGAAACCTGCCTCATAATGCCTTAATTTGCTCTGATCTGTGCTCTTTGTTAGCTACAAATCTCTTCACAGTACTTTGATCACACTTACATTCGTGAAATATCTAATCTTTTCTTACCTTATACAAGGCAATCCTTTTTGTTTCCTATATTGCTTGAAACCTGCGACCTACTCAATAACGTGGCACATCCTTCTTAAGTAGTTTTCCCTTAATTGGACCCACCTGGCAAACTAATTATTACAGGTTTTTGAGACTGAGACACAATACCATCCATGAGTTTACTTGAAAAACAGAAAATCACATCTTTATGACGTGTGCATCCAATTTGCATAATAATTTGGAATGCGGTGTTTGGGCCTTAAACGTTAAATAGATTGATTGCTGGTACAATACACTGCAATACTTATGTACAGCATTTTCAGAATAATAGACATGTCAGTTATGGGCCACTTTAGCCTACAGGCCCAGAGGCCATGTATTGGCCTCCGGGTGCCATATTAACTATTGACACTCCACTAATGTATTGTGGTGGAGAGCAATGGTGTGAAAGACCATCCTCCTTCCTTCATTTAGGGACATTTTATGACATCTACACTGTCAGTTAAGCTGAGCTGGGCATTTCCAATGACCACACAACATACTGTACATGTGAATAACAAGAAAATAAGGGGGGAAGCCAGCACTGCTTAAGGTTAGAACGCATAAATTGGAGTGCATATGCACATAATGTCTAGCTGTATTCAAAAATGAGATATTTAGCAAAAAAATTGATCAATTCAATTGAGCCACCCCGCCACGCCAAGGCAATCTCATATGGGGGGTCCTACTCTATATATTTTTAATGAATGCTGTGCCATTACGGCCTCCTAAATACACTTAGAGCATGACCACATCAAGTGCAATCTGTACCTCAACATTACTGGATCGCTCCCATGAAGCCAGATGAAGCAAGTGCAGATGAAGGCCAACCAGGTCTGAACACAGACATATCAGGAATGGCCTCCACACATTGCCTGACCAGCAAACACAGATGAAGGGCGATGTTGGTCCAGACACAGGTGCACAATTAAATAAAGCTTGGGGCAGGGTGGGGCTGCCGTGTGTGTGCACAGCAGCCTAATCCATCACAATGAACACAGAAAAATTATGGCGGACATAACCAAGCGTGCACGGCAACAGTGGTGGTGAGCCACAAACCAACAACAAGAAAATAAGGGGGGAAGCCAGCACTGCTTAAGGTTAGAACGCATAAATTTTTTCTGTGTTCACTGTGATGGATCTAGGCTGCTGTGCACACATACACAGCATCCCCACCCTGCCCCAAGCTTTATTTAATTGTGCACCTGTATCTGAACCTGCATTGCCCTTCATCTATGCTTGCTGGTCAGGCAATGTGTGGAGGCTAAACCTGACACGTCTGCATTCAGACCTGGTTGGCCTTCATCCGCACTTGCCTTTTCTGGCATCATGGGAGCGATCCAGAAATGCTCAGGTACGGATTGCATTTAAAGTGGTCTTGCTTTTAATGTATCTAGGAGGCCGTAATGGCACAGTGTTTATTAAAAACGTAGAGTAGGACCCCCCACATGAGATTGCCTTGGCGCGGCGGGGTGGCTCAATTGAATTGATCAATTTTTTTGCTAAATATCTCATTTTGAATACAGTTAGATGTTATGTGCAAATGCACTTTATGTTATACGTTCTGACCTTGGCAACGCTGGCTTCTCTTTTCCTTTTTTTTGTACATTGGTATGTGACTGACCACCACTGTTGCCGTGCGTGCTGGGTTATGTTCCCCATTTTTTCTGTGTTCACTGTGATGGATCTAGGCTGCTGTGCACACATACACAGCAGCCCCACCCTGCCCCAAGCTTTATTTAATTGTGCACCTGTATCTGAACCTGCATTGCCCTTCATCTATGCTTGCTTGTCAGGCAATGTGTGGAGGCTAAACCTGACACGTCTGTATTCAGACCTGGTTGGCCTTCATCCGCACTTGCCTTTTCTGGCATCATGGGAGTGATCCAGAAATGCTCAGGTACGGATTGCATTTAAAGTGGTCTTGCTTTTAATGTATCTAGGAGGCCGTAATGGCACAGTGTTTATTAAAAACGTAGAGTAGGACCCCCCACATGAGATTGCCTTGGCGCGGCGGGGTGGCTCAATTGAATTGATCAATTTTTTTGCTAAATATCTCATTTTGAATACAGTTAGATGTTATGTGCAAATGCACTTTATGTTATACGTTCTGACCTTGGCAACGCTGGCTTCTCTTTTCCTTTTTTTTTTTGTACATTGGTATGTGGCTGACCACCACTGTTGCCGTGCGCGCTGGGTTATGTTCGCCATTTTTTCTGTGTTCACTGTGATGGATCTAGGCTGCTGTGCACACATACACAGCATCCCCACCCTGCCCCAAGCTTTATTTAATTGTGCACCTGTATCTGAACCTGCATTGCCCTTCATCTATGCTTGCTGGTCAGGCAATGTGTGGAGGCTAAACCTGACACGTCTGCATTCAGACCTGGTTGGCCTTCATCCGCACTTGCCTTTTCTGGCATCATGGGAGCGATCCAGAAATGCTCAGGTACGGATTGCATTTAAAGTGGTCTTGCTTTTAATGTATCTAGGAGGCCGTAATGGCACAGTGTTTATTAAAAACGTAGAGTAGGACCCCCCACATGAGATTGCCTTGGCGCGGCGGGGTGGCTCAATTGAATTGATCAATTTTTTTGCTAAATATCTCATTTTGAATACAGTTAGATGTTATGTGCAAATGCACTTTATGTTATACGTTCTGACCTTGGCAACGCTGGCTTCTCTTTTCCTTTTTTTTGTACATTGGTATGTGACTGACCACCACTGTTGCCGTGCGTGCTGGGTTATGTTCCCCATTTTTTCTGTGTTCACTGTGATGGATCTAGGCTGCTGTGCACACATACACAGCAGCCCCACCCTGCCCCAAGCTTTATTTAATTGTGCACCTGTATCTGAACCTGCATTGCCCTTCATCTATGCTTGCTGGTCAGGCAATGTGTGGAGGCTAAACCTGACACGTCTGTATTCAGACCTGGTTGGCCTTCATCCGCACTTGCCTTTTCTGGCATCATGGGAGTGATCCAGAAATGCTCAGGTACGGATTGCATTTAAAGTGGTCTTGCTTTTAATGTATCTAGGAGGCCGTAATTTCACAGTGTTTATTAAAAACGTAGAGTAGGACCCCCCACATGAGATTGCCTTGGCGCGGCGGGGTGGCTCAATTGAATTGATCAATTTTTTTGCTAAATATCTCATTTTGAATACAGTTAGATGTTATGTGCAAATGCACTTTATGTTATACGTTCTGACCTTGGCAACGCTGGCTTCTCTTTTCCTTTTTTTTGTACATGTGAATAACAACCTGTCCAACTCCCAAAAGGTTTAGTTACCACGTACTTGGGAGCACCAGTGTGGTGATTGTGTGTTTAATACTGTATATGTATTTTCACATGTATGTCAAGCATACTATAGCTATGCTGTGCTTAATATTTATACAAAAATGTTTCTACTTTCTTAATTTTTTAGGAAAACACAAACTGTTTTTGGCTCAAAATTGTGTAAACAGTCCAAATTCAAAAGCAATGTACAGTCACAAGCTATCCCATATAAGCCTATAGCATTGCATGAGATAAGCAACTTATGACAAAAAATTTATTACATTTGGAAAAATTGTTAACTCTTTGCCACAGTCATTGTAGATCTGCCATTGACCAATTGTGTCCTGTTCTATGATGACTATATAAAGATGGGGCGGGAGTAGGGCGCAGCTTCATGAAAGCCCCCCATGACTGCGATTGGTGGGGAGGTTTTCAAACTTGTTATGATTCTGAGGTTGTAACTGGTTATAGAGGGGGAGTGGGAGGAGTTTTTGGGGAGGGGGCTGGCAGGGGTAGTGGGTGGAAAGTACGGGAAAACCGCCATTGCACCTTTGGTAACTAAGGCAGGAAGACCCACCCACCCTTCCCTACCTCGTGTGGTATGTAGCATGTGGGCAGGGGGTTGTATAAAAATAAAAAAACAACAAAAGTAAACTGACGGATGAGCAGTTGGGTATATCTGTATAGCTCATACATATGAATATATTTCTAAATATAATTTGGTATGTTTTTTGTCACAGTGGAAAGGATGGCGGGGGATGGGGTTCTTGGAGTTGATGCTGATTGGTCTGTGGAAGGAATTGTAAGTAAAATTCCAGGCAGTTGAAATTATGTGGGATTGACCTGGCATTTGGTTATGGGCTCTGGACGGGGTTTTACCCCGGGAGTTTTGGCGGTTGGTCTTCCCGGAACGGGATGTATGGTGCCCTCGAGCTGCTGATGGACGGCTGAGGGAAACATGGTGGTCGAGTTTTCATTTGTTTCTCCAGATTTTAAGCCAGATCTTTTAGCTCCAAGAACCCTCCTCTCATATTTTCATTTGTATTATTACTTATTGTTGCATGGTATTGTTTGTTAATAAAATTAGCCGCTGTGGCCAACATTATCCAAAGAATTTAAGCTGTAGTATTTTTATTTAAAGGGGTGGCATGTTGGTGCGGATTGGTTGTTTCACATTGGGGTTGCAAAAGCGGGAAGCTGGACTCGCCATATGCGGTCATGGTTTATCTAGAGAAGCAGCATACATGAAGCAACTGCGTGGCTCTGTTGAAACGGTTAGTGCAGGAAAGTGTTAAGCTCTCCATTTTCATTTCTAAGACCCTTCAACTAGATGATTTTCATAACTGACAGGAGTTTCGGCAAATAAACAAAAATACAAGGCATGGGGTAGCAGGATGAGCTGAAATGGTCCAGCAGAATATAATGTGACGTTTTAATCCTGTTTTTCTTTTTTATATATTCATCTCAGAGTAATGAATATATAGAGAGTATGTGTTTGATTGTGTTGATCTGCTAGAACGGTCTTTATCCTATAAGGGAATAAGGACCAATGTAACTGCAATTCCCTACAATCATGGTAATTACAGCAGTGAATAATCTGATGGAAGAATTGCAATCTTGTACAGGTGCATGTTAATTATTTTACTTGCATACTCTAATTAGACATTGCTACCACTTAAATGAGTTATATTTCCAACTTGGCGTTTCTTGTGCGGATCTTTGTTTTGCTGTTTAATTTTTGCTCTTTGAAAGTGAAGTTACTTTTAAAGGGAAATTTTCTTTAGAAGATAAAAGAAGCGTCATTCCTCCAAAAATTTGTATATTTAAAGTTTACAACCAATATAAAATAAAATTAATGATATATATGTAGGCATAAATAAAAAAATGTGGGCTTTTGTATCGTTTTCATTCCCACTTCATGCCCTTTACGGCCCTTGGAGCAATTCTCTTTTCCTTTGCTTGTTAAGGCCTTAATCACACATCTGTGAAAAAAATAGTACTGGTGTCATCAGTATTTTGTATCAGTGATTTATCAGTTTTGGTTCATGTGTCTGTTTTTACTATCAATGTGTCATCAGTGTTATCAGTGTGTGGTCCATATGTCAGTTATTACGAGGTACTGACATACATTAAGGGTATGATCTTTTTGTCCGATTTTACCATCAGTGTGTCATCAGTGTATGGTCTGTGTGTCCTATTTTTCCATCAGTGTGTCATCAGTGTTTTTTTCATGGATAGATAAATAAATGGCACTTCTTCTCCTATACTTTGAAATATTAAATACGGACAGCACGTGGATGCTATCTGTGTGCTCCACGTGTTTTTCACAGACCCATAGACTTGTATTGGCGCGCCGATTGTGCACTGTATTGCAAATTGGATTTTGGAGAGATTTAACAGGAGGCATTTTCCTGAGGAAAACAAGATGAAAATGCACCTCAGTAATATCTGGTCATATATTTCTGAAGCCAGAGATTGGCTCCAGCTGTCACATGGGGTTTATAGGTTGTGCATTTGCAGCCATTGTAAACACATAAACGTAAATAATCTAAATCCATAGGCATTAATATAGAGCTGGACCCCCTCCTCCTTTGCCTCTAGAACAGTTTCCATTATTTTGAGAAGACTTTCTACAAGATTTTGAAGTGTGTCTGGGAATCTTTGACTATTCAGCCAGAAGAGTGTTTGTGAGGACAGACACTGATGTTGGATAGATTGAGGGAGATGGACAAAGGAGCTTACCACGTTGAGAATGTGTTGCTGGAAATTTGGCCCGTAGTTCCTCCTGAGGGTGCCGTTTCCACTGGTGCCCCTAAGGGTATTTATACACCTGAAATGTGTCGAGGTACGAGGCCTCACCTTTTAATGTTTTAACTATGTTTGAATAAAGAATCCGTTTTATCCCTGGATGGTGGTGCCAGAATCTTTCCCCATTTTTTCATCTACTGATGTTGCATAATAGGGCCGGGCTCGCAATCTCCGTTCTCGTTCTTCCAAAGGTATTTGATGGGATTGAGATCACGAGTCACGACTCAGAGCGGGTCAGTCAAGTTCTTCCACACCAAACTCACACAACCATGTCTTTATGGACAGTGCCGGCTCAAGGTTTTCGTGGGCCCTGAGCGAAAGAGTCTCAGTGGGCCTCACATACCACAATTTATGATGCACTGTTATGGCAGAGAAATATATGCGTATTACAATACCAAAGATTTCACTTACTTCTTACATTACATGAGTGATATCTATTGTAAATTCTACAATAGATCTGAAACAGATGAAATCCTCGCAACGCACTGTATGTACGCTGGGAGTTTTTATTTGTCTGTAGTCACACAGAGTGACTGCAGACTTTTCATTTTGGAGAGGACAGCATAGTCCTCCATACAGTATTATGTGCACCACATAGTCCTCCATACAGTTTTATGGGTACTATATAGTCCTCCATACAGTATTATGAGCACCATATAGTCCTCCATACAGTATTATGAGCACCACATAGTCCTCCTTACAGTATTATGAGCGCCACAGTGTCCTCCATACAGTTTTATGGGCACCACATAAAACTCTAAACAGTATTATGGGCACCATATAGTCTTCCATACAGTATTATGGTAATCAGATAGTCCTCCATACAGAAATATGGGCACCACTTAGTTCTCCATTAAGTATAATGAGTCCTACATAATGTTCCCTACATAGTGCTCCATACAGTATAATAGGTCCCATATATTGCTCCATGCAGTATAATGGGCACCATATAGTGCTACATATAGTATAATGGGTTCCACATATTGCTCCATACAGTATAATAGGTCGGATGTAGTGCTACATACAGTATAATGGGTCCCATATATTGCTCCATACAGTAAAATAGATCCCATATATTTCCCCATACAGTATAATAGGTCCCATATAATGCTTCATACAGTATAATGGGTCACATATAGTGCTACATACAGTATTATGTAATGGGTCCCATATCTTGCTTCATACAGTATAATAGGTCACCTATAGTGCTCCATACAGTATAAAAGGTCCCATAATGTGCCCAGTACAGTATATTAGGTCTCACACAGTACTCTATACAGTATAATAGGTCACATATTGTGCTTTAAACAGTATAATGGGTCCCATATATTGCTACATACACTGACGAGACAGGAACAGCAGAGTCCTAAAGAAATTAGAATCAGTTGAAAATTCTACCTTTTCTGGCCTACTGTTGACACGAGTTTGCTGAAAAAAAAATTGTTACCTACAGGCCAGATATTTTACACTGAGTTTGTCCGCCAGACGGATCACACATCAGTGTGCTCAAAATTGTGCCATTTCAGGCCTCCATTGCATTTTTTGCTGTGTCTTAGCCTAGTTATTGACACCAGTTTACTGCGAAATAAAAAAAAATACAGGCCAGATATTTTAAAGTGGCGAATCTCCGTCACACGCATCACATATCAATGTGCTCACAATTGTGCTATTTCAGGCCTCCATTGCATTTTTTTGCTTTGTCTTAGCCTAGTTGCTGATGCCAGTTTGCTGCCAAAAAAAAATGACAGGCCAGATATTTCAAAGTGGGGTATCTCCATCACACAGATCACATATCAGTGTGCTCAAAATTGTGCCATTTCAGGCCTCCATTTCTTTTTTTTTGCTGCGTCTTAGCCTAGTTATTGACACCAGTTTGCTGCAAAAAAAATACAGAGAAAAACAACGAGTATTTAGGAAAAATATAAAAAAAAAATTTTTTTTATTAGAATACATTAAAAATACATATTAGGCTGGTTTCACATTTGCGCTTTTGTGCGCAGCGCATCGTGCGCACCCGTGCGCATGCGCACTGCGCACCTATGTTTAACATGACGTGCGCATGTTTTTGCGCACACTTGCGTTTTCGTGCGCATGCGTTTTTTTGTCTTTTGCGCCAGGTGCGCCAGACGCAACATGTTGGATTTTTTGGTGCGCCCTGTCTCGGCAAAAAAACGCATGCGCACGCTTGCGCACGGAATGCGCAAAAACAACACATTGAAGTCTATGGTAACGCATGCGTGCGCATGGTCTTGCGCACGGTTGCGTTTTTTTAAGCATGCGTTTTTGAGTGAAACAAGTCTAGAATGTTCTCTAGACAATGGAAAAAACGTCACACTTAAAAACGCATGCGCATAAAAAACGCCAACGCATGCAAAAAACGCATGTAAAACGCAAACAACGCTGCGTTTTTTTTACACATCAGCGTGCGCATGACGTTAAAAAAACGCGCGTTTGTTTTGCGTTTTTCTTTGCGTTTTTTATGCGCCCGATGCGCTGCGCAAAAAAACGCTAATGTGAAACTAGCCTTAGACAGAGTTTCCCACTATGCAGGGTACCAAGGGGTTAATCCTGAAATAGACACTATGAAAAATAAAGAGCTAGCTGAAAATAATAATATCAGCTACAAGCATCCTTAAATATTTTCAATATAAATATATATAAAGTACAGATTCTCCACTATACATTAATTTAATACATAATAGGGCTTTATTAAAAGTGCCTGAAATGCTCATGCAAAATAGGGAGCTAATCAATATATTAATAATGGCATCTCAAACCATCCTCCAGTGCTGGTACACAAATATCACATACAAACTGGGTAAAGCAGTCTAGACTTGCCCATTTATAGATACACACGCCTCCTGAGGAAGAAGCGGTGAAACGCGCGTTGGGGCGGCAGGTCTGGGGAATCCTCCATTACATGTTACTTGTAAGTACAGTGCACCCGCATATTTATATGCATTTTCATTTGGGCCACAGTCTTAGTACTGGTAGTATTACATCGCTGTGTATCTATAAATGGGCAAGTCTAGACTGCTTTACCCAGTTTGTATGGGATATTTGTGTACCAGCACTGGAGGACGGTTTGAGATGCCATTATTAATATATTGATTAGCTCCCTATTTTGCATGAGCATTTCAGGCACTTTTAATAAAGCCCTATTATGTATTAAATTAATGTATAGTGGAGAATCTGTACTTTATATATATTTATATTGAAAATATTTAAGGATGCTTGTAGCTGATATTATTATTTTCAGCTAGCTCTTTATTGTTCATAGTGTCTATTTCAGGATTAACCCCTTGGTACCCTGCATAGTGGGAAACTCTGTCTAATATGTATTTTTAATGTATTCTTTTTTTTTTTTTTTTATATTTTTCCTAAATACTCGTTGTTTTTCTCTGCTATTAATTAGCTAGAAGAATCTTGCATCATAGTGTCGTATCTAGAGTTATAGAGGTGATTTGGTAGCATCCATAATTTTCCTTTGGGAATTTTTGATAAAAAAAAATACAGGCCAGATATTTATCTAAGTCACTCACATCACATATCAATGTGCTCCAAATTGTGCCATTTAAATTTGAGGCCTCCATTGAATTTTTTTTGCTGTGACTTAGCTCAGTTATTGACACCAGCTTGATGCAAAAGAAAAAAAAATACAGGCCAGATATTTTAAAGTGGGGTATCTCCATCACACGCATCACATATCAGAGTGCTCAAAATTGTGCCATTTCAGGCCTCCATTGCATTTTTTTTGCAAAAAAAATATCTACAGGCCAGATAATTTAAACTGTGGTTTTCCCGCACATGGATCACATATAAGATGGCACCAAATTCAGCCATTTGTAGTGAACATAGAAAATATTGCACTCCATTTAAAATGGGCAAGGGACGGGGAAGTGAATGTGATGGTGATGATGCATGCAGAGGCCGAGGCCAAGCTGAAATTGTGCCACAACAAACACCCACATCTTCTTGCCCAACCATCCTGTCCCAATTACTAGGGGACCACAGCAGCACACCATTATTGTACCCAAAGCAGTGTCAAAAGGTTGTTGGTTGGAAAGCAGATAATGCTTCCAGTCATTTTGCTGCCACCACCATCACCCTGTCTTCCACACGGTCAAGTTTGAGTACCCATGAGTCTGGAGTACATATTCCTTACCCTGTTCCTCCTTCCTCCCACCATGCCGAGTGCCCGGAGACAACTGATCCCACACTTGGACACTCCGAAGAGCTGTTCACTTTTCTATTTATAGATTCTGGCCTCTCACCCTGTCCACTTGATCGCATGTAGCGATACCCAAATATTTGAGCAGTCACGTCACATGAAGCCAATGATGGGAAAGTGTCACAAGAGGTGGACGATGATGAGACACAATTGCCAGAAAGTCAGGAGGAGGACCAGGGTGTGGAAGTGGAGGATGAGGTGGTGGATGATATAGTAGCTGACCCAAGCTGGCAGGAGGACATGCAGAGCAAGGACAGCAGCACATATGGGGAGAGAGGCGTAGCATCCCAACAGACAGTAAGAAGTAGTGTGGTGGCTGCAGACAGAAGGCAGGCAATTGTTCCCCGTAGCACCAACACGACATAAGTTGCCAGTCCAACTGTTAGTTCTTCCCGAGTCTGGTTGCTTTTTACAGACTCTGCCGATAACCCCAAAGAGGCCATTTGCACTACCAGCCATGCCAGCATCAGCAGTGGTAGCAAAACTACCAGACTCACCACCACCAGCATGATCAGGCGCATGGCAGAAAAGCACCAGACTTTGTGGGCCGAACCCCAGGGTTCACGAACAGTGTCTGCGGGTGACACCACAGCTTCTTTCACTGTTGTGCGTGCAAGCCAATCCCTTGATCATGGTGCATGTGAAAATGCCTCCTGGCCTGCACCTGGTGCTTCAATTACTCAACTAGTACCATCATCAAGCATGTCCACATCCTTGTTCCAGCGCAGCGTTCAGTTGTCCATACCCCAGTCCTTGGAACGAAAACGCAAATACGCAGCCAATGCCCCACAGGCCACACTACTCAATTCACACAGTTCGGAACTTTCCGCAACCTCATGGCGGTGGCCATCCCTCAGTACTCAGTCCCCAGCCGCCACTATTTCTCCCTGTCTGCCTTCCCCGCATTACACAAGCACGTGTCCAACAACATTAGCCGTGCCCTCAACAATGCAATTACTGGGAAAGTCCACTTAATCACAGACACTTGGACAAGTGCTTGTGGTCAGGGATGGTATATCTCGTTGACGGCACACTGGGTTAACTTAGTGGAAGCCAGGACTCAGTGGGACCTTGGGACAGAACACATCCTCCCAACGCCGAGGATTGCAGGCCCTAGGTCAATCAGGGTTGCCCCAAAGTCTACAGCCCCTGCACCTCCTCCTCCTCCCCTTCAGCCTCCATCTCTAAAATGTCCACATCAGTCACAAACTGGAAGCACTGCAGTACTGCCTCAGCCGAGCCGCAACACGCTGCGCTGAAGCTAATATGCTTAGGTGACAAACTGCACAATGCTCAAGAGTTGTGGATGTCTCGGAAAGAGCAGGCGGATCTGTGGCTGACACCGCTAAACCTACAGCCAGGCATGGTTGTGTGTGAAAATGGCCAGAACCTGGTGGTGGCTCTGAAGTGAGGCAAGCTTACACACATACCATACCTGGCCCATGTACTTAACCTCGTTGTTCAATGGTTTTTCAAAACCTAACTGGAGCTGCCAGACCTGCTTGTCAAAGTACGCCACCTGTGTGCCCATTTTAGAAAGTCAGGTACAGATTCCGCCGCTCTTGCGCCCTTCCGCACCTTCCAGCTCACCGACTGGTGTGTGATTTCCCCACACGTTGGAAGTCTACACTGCAGATGTTGGGAAGGATTTGTGAGCAAAAGGGGTCAATTGTTGAGAACCAGCATCAACAAGGTCATTGGTATTCAGTTCAGACTGCACACATAAGACCTTAGGAGGACTCCACAAAGATTGTGAGTGGTGATGACGACATAATTAGCGTCACCATCCCACTTCTCTGTGTTCTGAAACGCTATCTGCTCACAATCAAAGAGGATGCATTGCAGGTGGAGCACAATAAGATGGAGCAAGGAAGCATACAAGGTGACTACACACAGCCCAGCCTCATCTCATCCCAACGTGGATTGGGTGATGATGAGGAAAAGGAGGTGGAGGAGGAAGAACAGGGACTAGTTTCATGTGCTATAGACAGTACTACCTGGACAACTTTTATACCATCTGTTCAGCGTGGATGGCCTGAGGACGAGGAGGAGGGGGAAAGCATGGTCAGTAGTTCTCTTGGTGAGGACACAGAAGTCTTGCCTTTTATCAGTCTGGCATGCATTGCTGAGTTTGTTAGTTACGCTGCCTTTCCCTTGACCCTCATGTTCTCAAAATTTTGGGTGACAGTCATTGCTGGTTGGTGACACATCTAGACCCACGCTACAAGGAGAACATTCTATCTCTTATTCCCAAGGCAGACAGGTCTATTAAAATGGAGTTGTACCAGAGGGCCCTTGTTGCAGGATTATTAAAAAATTCCCATCTGAAAATGCTGGCGGCAGAGGTCAGTTTGTTGGACAACCAAGAAGTACAGGCGATAGAGACACAACTCCAATCCAGCAGAGGCAGGGGAACACTGGCAAAGTTCTGGGAGCGTTTTCTTAGACTCTCCCATCGCACTGGCCCTGAGATGCAGGGCACTCTCGCAAGGAGTGCAAAGTTTTGGAAGATGCTGAGGAAGTACTTTGCTGACCGTACCAATGTCCTCCGTGATCCCTCTGTGCCTTATAATTATTGTGTATCTAAGCAGGACACATGGCATGAACTGGCTCTCTGCACATTGGAGGTCCTGGCCTGCCCTGCCACTTGCATTTTGTCAGAGCGGGTTTTTAGTGCCACTGGTGGAATTATAGCTGATAAGCGCATCCGCTTGTCAAGTGAAATTGCTGACAGGCTGACTCTTATAAAAATGAACAAGGGGTGGTTTGGGCCAGACTTCTCTACACCATCAAATGATAGCAGAGTAAGATAAATTCAAATCCAGTGTCTTTTTTTGGGAGGTCTATTTCCATGCACCTCTTCACACCCACACATGGGTATGCGCTTCCTGAATTTGGCTATTTGCTGTTGTCCTCCTCCTTCTTCTCGTCCTCATCATCCACCACCACTATATCACCAGGGTGACTGTGGTCTGTGATGCAATACCCACATCATTTTTTTTAAGGTTGTTTTTGATGCCCGTATAAAAATTTTTTACACAGCATGTTCATGTCTACCCACCGGGGTAAATGTTTGTCAGCAGTGTATGGGCATTACAAGTATAGGAGACCTGCTCCTTTATAATGGGAACATTTTTTATGAGACCCTCTTCTACGTCTCGTCAAATGGGTATTGGGGTGCGTGCAAATTTTTGGCAGCCATTGCATTCACTGCATTGGCAAACAGTATGGGAGACCCACTTGCTAATAATGGGAAAATTGTTTTATGAGTCCCTCCTCCACGTCTCTTTCAAGGGGTATTCAGGTGCACCAAAATTTGTTGTACCTCTGGAATTCACTGCATAGGTAAACAGTATGGATGTCCCATCCTCTTTTGGGCCACTGCCCCCTGTTGGGACCACCAGTATGGAGTGGGCTGCTTTCCCATGGAACCTTCCATCCCCTGGTATGTCTCGAATAGTCCAACAAGTTCATCGGCATTCCGGGGATGACCCTGGGCAACCCAAGTCTGTATGGGCCTTGGTAGGGAGTGCACAAACCGGTCCATCATCACCTGTTCTACCATCTGTGCAGGCGTACAGGACTTTGGCTGCAGCCATTTGTGAACCAGGTGCAACATCTCAAACATTGGGAAGCGCGGTGGTTTGTCCTGGTGATATACCCAACGGAGAACCTGCTGTGCCCTGAGAGTCATTTTTATACCCAAGTGTACAATCTCCATTTTTAGCTTGCCATACTCTTTAGCATCCTGCAAAGCTAAATCATAGTATGTTTTCTGGGGTTCCCCCGTCAAGTATGGCGCCAGTACCTCTGCCCACTGCTCTGGCAGGAGTTTCTCCCTCTCGATGACCCTTTCAAACACCATCATAAAATCCTCAACATTGCAATTCTCCATTGTTGATTCTTCATCCTCAACACTGCAATTCTCCACTGCAAGTTCTTCAGGCTCAACACTAATTCTCAAATGCAGGATCTTCAGCCTCAAAACTGCAATTCGCCACTGCCAGGTCTTCAGCCTCGACACTGCAATTCGCCAATGCTGGGTCTTCAGCCTCAAAACTGCAATTCTCCAATGCTGGGTCTTCAGCCTCAACACTGCAATTCGCCAATGCCGGGTCTTCAGCTTCAAAATTGCAATTCTCCAATGCAGGGTCTTCAGCCTCAACACTCCAATTCGCCACTGACGGGTCTTCAGCCTCAACATTGCAATTCTCCATTGTAGATTCTTCAGCCTCACCACTGCAATTCGCCACTGCCGGATCTTCAGCCTCAGCACTGCAATTCACCACTGCCGGGTGTTCAGCCTCAGCATTGCAATTCAGTTCATAGGCAAACAGTATGGTAGTACCAACTTCCTAATAATGGGAATATTGCCTTCAGGTGGCCCTTCTGTACGTCTCTTCAAAGAGTTATTGGAGTGTGTACAAATTTGGGGCAGGTGTTGTATATTCACGGCATAGGCAAACACTATGGGCGTACCAACTTCCTAATAATGGGAGCATTGCTTTCAGATGGCCATCCTGTAAGTGGATTCAAAGGGTTATTGAGGTGCATCCAAATTTGGGGCAGGCCTTGCATTTACTTCATGGGCAAACAGTATGGGAGTACCAACTTCCTAATAATGGCAACATTGCTTTCAGGTGGCTGTGATGTTGTCACATCTCCTGTTGTTTGTGGGCTGTTGCCCTTGTTTGCATTCTTTGCCTAGTAACAGTGATGTAGGGGAGAGGAGGAGTCGGGGGCAGGGACGTGGAGAGGAAGGAGGAAGTACAGAATAAAAAGATATAGCACGGCCTGGCAGCCAAGCACAAGCACATCAGTGTACGTCTCTGAATTCTTTATCGCCGACACTACAACTGGCGACGAGGAAGCGTTCATTCATCAGCCACAGGTATTTCAGTCCCACGAACAGTCTACAAGGCTATCAGCACTCACTATGGCTTGTCTACCCACATTTCCCGCTTTTGATGTGCATCAGTCCCAAGCAAACCTGGCAGTATCTTGGGATAAATGGCTAAAGCGATTCGAGATATTTCTGCAAGCCATGAATGTCTCTGATGATACCCGGAAAAAAGCCATGCTATTACACTACGCAGGGGAGCAGGTTTACGATATATTCACTACTCTGCCGAATACAGGGGAGAACAAGGACTATGAGCTCAGCAAAGCTGCGTTAAGCAAGCACTTCTCCCCTCACAGAAATCCGGCATTTGAAATTTTTAAGTTCAGGCAGTCAAAGCAGTCGCCAACAGAAAGCATGGCTGAGTATCATGTCCGGCTACGACACCTTGCAGCGCACTGTGAATTTGCGGTGGTAGACAAAGAAATCCAAATGCAGATCATACAGGGATGTATTTCCTCCAAGTTAAGGAGACAAGCACTCAGAGACCCCACCATGACGTTAGCGAAGTTGCTAGATACAGCGCGTATAAATGATGCTGCAGACAAACAAGCTAAACTGATAGAGAACATCGAGCATGAGCCAGACGCGACATCTTCTATAGCAAAGCTTACACAGAAACCAAATGTGCCTTGCACGCAGGCAGCCACATGTTACAACTGCGGTGGATCGTATCCTCACCAGTAGAGTTGAGCGATACCGTCCGATACTTCAAAGTATCGGATCGGAATGGATCGGCCGATCTTAAAAAAAAGTATCGGTATCGCCGATTCCGATACCGGAAGTCCCATTCAAGTCTATGGGACTTCCGGTATCGGAATAAGAAAAACCCTGTTTTTGCCTTGTACAGCCTCTCTGGGGTCTGTACGGGCCTTTCGGGGGGCTGTGCCGGCCTGCCAGGGGGTCTGTGCAGGCTCCGGTGGTCTGTGCCGGCCTGCCGGGGGGCTGTGCCGGCCTGCCGGTGGTCTGTGCAGGCTCCGGTGGGCTGTGCCGGCCTGCCGGGGGGCTGTGCCGGCCTGCCGGTGGTCTGTGCAGGCTCCGGTGGGCTGTGCCGGCCTGCCGGGGGGCTGTGCCGGCCTGCCGGTGGTCTGTGCAGGCTTCGGGGGTCTGTGCAGGCATCGTCCGATGGGACTACAAGTCCCATCGGGCGATGCCTGCTACCATGACAGTGATTGACACATTAGCCAATGATGGGACAGTAGTAGTCCCATCATCCGGCTAATGTGTTGAATGTAAAAAAAAAAAAAAAAAAAAATTACATGCTACATACATGCTACATACATACAACATTCATACTACATACTACATACATGCTACATTCATACTACATATATACTACATGCATGCAACATACATACTACATATATACTACATGCATGCAACATGCATACTACATATATACTACATGCTACATACATACTACATATATGCTACATACATACTACATATATACTACATGCATGCTACATACATACTGCATGCTACATACATACTGCATGCTACATACATACTACATGCTACATACATACTACATATATGCTACATACATACTACATATATACTACATGCATGCTACATACATACTGCATGCTACATACATACTACATGCTACATACATACCACATATATACTACATACATACTACATGCATGCTACATACATACCACATACATACTACATACATACTACATGCATGCTACATGCATGCTACATGCTACATACATAACACATATATACTACATGCATGCTACATACATACTACATGCTACATACATACCACATACATACTACATACATACTACATACATACTACATGCATGCTACATGCTACATACATACTACATATATACTACATGCATGCTACATACATACTACATTCTACATACATACTACATATATACTACATGCATGCTACATACATACTACATACATACTACATGCATGCTACATACATACTACATGCTACATACATACCACATACATACTACATATATACTACATGCATGCTACATACATACTGCATGCTACATGCATGCTACATACATACCACATACATACTACATACATACTACATGCATGCTACATACATACTACATGCTACATACATACTACATATATACTACATGCATGCTACATACATACTACATGCTACATACATACTACATATATACTACATGCATGCTACATACATACTACATACATACTACATACATACTACATGCATGCTACATACATACTACATGCTACATACATACCACATACATACTACATATATACTACATGCATGCTACATACATACTGCATGCTACATGCATGCTACATACATACTACATACATACTACATGCTACATACATACCACATATATACTACATACATACTACATACAATACATTCATACAATACATACATAGACATACAGTACATATAACATAGAGTAACATACTTACTAATACTTGTCACATTGTTCCCCGAAGCCATTGTCTTTTACGGAATAAATATTAACATAACAAACCACAAAAATACTCACCCACGATCCGAAGCAGTCCACGAGTGTGTCCCACGACGATCTTGGGTAGAGAACTGCAGCATCAGCTGATGCTGCCGTTCTCTACGGGCTGCAGGAATCCAATGACGGAAGGTAGGTATCCTTCCGCACTGTATTCCTCCGCCACTTAAAAAAAAAAAAGTCCCTAGTCTCACTTTATGCCATTGCTGTGTGGGAATGATGACGTCATTTCGGCTGTCAATCAACTTTGAACTTCCGATTCCGATGCCGACTTCCGATATTGAAAAAATATCGGAAGTCGGTATCGGAATTCCGATACAGCAAGTATCGGCCGATACCCGATACTTGCGGTATCGGAATGCTCAACACTACTCACCAGAATGTCTGCCCAGCAAAGGGAGGAACTTGTCATAATTGCGGAAAGCAAAACCATTTTGCAAAGGTGTGTAGATCCAAGCCACAATATCCTCATACCACCGCACAACCTAGGTCACCGAAGATCCAAACACTGCAGATTAATGATGAGTCCCACAGCACCTATTTATTCTCAGTGACGGAAGAGGGATCTAATACTGTGCACGCAGTTACTACTCCAAAATGAGTAATCCTAGTGAATGGCAATCCAATAGAGGCCCTGGTGGACACGGGGGCATCAGTCAACGTCATCAGTCACACAGTCTACAACCAGCTCCTAAACAAACCTACTCTACAAAGTACTAATATAAAGATTTTTCCTTATGGCTCAGCAGCTGCACTGTCCCTGTGCGGAAAATTTCAATCAGAAGTAGCAGCTGAAGGAAAGTCCATCACTGACACCTTTTATGTGGTAGAATGCTCTGCGGACACACTTCTCAGCTGTACCAGTGCAATATCTCTGGGCCTTGTGAACCTTGTCAACAGCATTGCAGGTCCTTCGGCCCACCACATTATGCAGAAGTACCCAAATCTTTTTAAAGGCCTAGGTAAGCTAAAGGATGTTCAAATTAAATTGCATATAGATCCGTCAGTACAGCCCTCTATTCAGCCCCACAGGCGCATTCCATTCCATGTCCGCAAGCTTGTGGAGCAAGAACTGCAAGACCTGCAGGCGTCCGATGTCATCGAACGCGTTGAAGGCCCGACCCCCTGGGTTTCACCAATCGTTGTTGCACCTAAATCGAAGCAGCCAGGTAAAATCCGACTATGTGTGGACATGCGCCACGCCAATCGGGCGATCCAAAGAGAAAGGCACATCACGCCCACTATTGATGACATTCTCGCAGACCTGAATGGTGCGAAGGTATTTTCAAAAATTGACCTAAACTCAGGCTATCATCAACTTGAATTGCATCCAGACTCCAGGTACATTACAACTTTTAGCACGCATGTGGGCCTGCGCAGATTTAAGAGATTGAACTTTGGCATCTCATCGGCCGCAGAAATTTTTCAGAATATCGTCAGCCAGGTTCTGTCTGGCATTGCAGGAGTCCTCAACGTCAGTGATGACATTCTCATTTATGGCACAACCCAAGAGGAACATGACAATCGCCTAGAACAAGTGTTTCAAAGGCTCCAAGCCTGCAATCTCACTGTCAATCCGTCAAAATGTGAATTTAACCAAAAATCATTAACTTTTTTTGGATACATCTTTTCTGAACAAGGAGTTTCAGCTGACCCACAGAAAGTGGCTGCCATAAAATCGGCTAGCCCACCGCAAAATGTGTCAGATGTTCGCAGCTTCCTAGGACTGGTCACATACTGTGGGTGATTTATACCTGACCTAGCCACTGTTTCTGAACCTCTGCGAAAGCTCACAAAGAAAGACTCTCCGTGGACATGGGGCACTGAGCAGCAAGCAGCTTTTGACGCATTGAAAACCAACCTAACCAGCGACACTGTCATGGCCTATTTTGACCCGTCAAAACCCACACAGCTACTGGTGGATGCTAGTCCAGTAGGCCTAGGGGCAATTCTCACACAAGTGTCTAGCGCAGGCGACATATCCACAATCTCATATGCCAGCAAGACACTAACGGATACATAGCAGCGATATTCACAAACTGAGAGAGAAGCCCTGGCAGTTGTGTGGGGGTGCCTTCATTTCCATTTATACCTTTTTGAACATCAATTCACAGTGATAACTGACCACAAGCCACTCGTTCCAATTTTCAATAAGCCCTCTTCAAAGCCTCCCCCGCGTCTTGAACGCTGGTTGCTCCGCTTACAGAACTATCATCTCCAGTTGAGATACTAGGCGGGAGCTGGAAATCCCGCAGACTATTTCTCGAGACACCCAGCACCACAGCCCACCACAGACGACATCCCCGCGACGATTCTGGCGGAGGAGCATGTCAACTTTGTCGTCGCCCATTCAGTACCGAAAGCTATGACCATACAGGAAATTAAGCAAGCGCTGGATGCCGATCACCAACTTCAATTTGTGATAGAGACGGTTCGGTCTAAGAACTGGAGCAGTTTTCTCGCTGAGGCCCGCCTTCACCCTCCTGATCAGGCTGGTTACCTGGAGGCTTTCTTTAACGCGAGACATTCACTATCAGTATCAGACTCAAATATGCTCTTAAGAGATAATCGCCTGGTGATACCTCAGAAACTTCAGAGCAGGGAACTGGATCTGGCGCATGAAGCTCATCAAGGGGTCGTGAAAACGAAGCAGCTACTTCGGGAGAAAGTGTGGTTTCCCGGACTTGACAAAGAGGTGGAGGCACTCGTTGAAACATGCATACCATGCCAAGCCACTACAGTTGCCCATAGACGTGCACCATTACAAATGACACCCCTGCCAGCCGGCCCATGGATAGCTGTTAGCATCGATTTCTGCAGTCTACCGGATAGCTCCTATCTGCTGGTGATCATGGATGACTTTTCAAGGTTTCCAGTCATCGAACATGTTTCTACAACCTCGGCCAAGGCTGTTTTACCAAAATTAGACAAGATCTTCTCGGCGTATGGCATACCTGAGACCGTGAAATCTGACAATGGACCGCCTTTTAATAGCACAGACTTTCAGTCCTTCGCAACCTACCTGGGTTTCACACACCGGAAAATAACTCCTTGCTGGCCTCAGGCCAACGGTGAAGTCGAACGATTCATGCAATCGCTCAACAAGACCCTAAGGATTGCTACCATGGAGCACAAGGACTTACAGCAAGAGTTGAACGCATTCCTCAGACAGTACAGGGCTACACCCCACTCTACAACGGGAATACCACCTGCAACGGCACTGTTCAACAGGCCCTTACGGGTCAAACTTCCAAGCATTCCAGCAATCTCCGTCCAGACCCCGATTTCTATTAATGACTCCATATCAAAGGAAAAGATGAAACGGTATGCAGATAAGCGCAACCATCGAGGCAGACAGCCGGCAATACAGGTGGGCGATTGGGTCCTGGCACAAAGGTTAAAAGCGACTAGCAAGTTTGCGTCACCGTACTATCCGGATCCCTTTCAAGTTGTTGACGTTAAGGGCACCATGGTTACTGCCCGGAATCAAAGTCGTCAGGTCACACGAAATGTGTCCCACTTTAAAAAACTCCGGGGCCACATCCCAAAAACCACGCCTATTGAGGAAGCGGAGAGCGACGACTTCCTACCCGAGACTGGAGATGCCGTAAGCCTAACAGGGGATGTCTCCGGGGATACTCAGGGCTTTTCTGGTGATGGGCTATCGCACCGCTATCCGACTAGGACCTATCGCAGACCACCAGCTCACCTTACAGACTATGTTCTGCAGTGAGACTTAATGTTTGAACGACAATATTTTTTCAAATGTTTCAGTTTTTTTGTTGTGAGAAAAGAAGAGGTGTGATGTTGTCACATCTCCTGTTGTTTGTGGGCTGTTGCCCTTGTTTGCATTCTTTGCCTAGTAACAGTGATGTAGGGGAGAGGAGGAGTCGGGGGCAGGGACGTGGAGAGGAAGGAGGAAGTACAGAATAAAAAGATATAGCACGGCCTGGCAGCCAAGCACAAGCACATCAGTGTACGTCTCTGAATTCTTTATCGCCGACATCACAACACTACAGTGGCCATCCTGTAAGTCTGTTCAAAAGGTTATTGGGATGCATCCAAATTTGGGGCAGGCCTTGCATTCACTTCATGGGCAAAAAGTATGGGAGTCCCAGCTTCCTAATAATGGGAACATTGCTTTAAGTGGCCGTCCTGTATGTCTGTTCAAAGGGTTATCATGGTGTGTCTAAATATGGAGCAGGGCAGGCCTTGCATTCACTCCATGGGCAAACAGTATGGAACTACCAAATTATTAATAATGGGAACATTGCTTTCAGGTGGCTATCCTGTATGTCTGTTCAAAAGGTTATTGGGGTGCATCCACATTTAGGGCAGGTGCAATGAGGATGTGGAAACCACAAAAATGCGACCATAGATCCATATTGATAAAATTACAAATTTTCTTTATTAAATTATGGACAAGACAAGACAAAATGAGGAAGGAGCTTATCGCTCCGAAACGCGCGTCGGGGAGACGAGCGTACCGCCTGGTCATCCTGAGGCTTCATTGAGGTAATGTGTCTGGGGTTTTTTAACCTCTTGAGGGTGGGTTATTTACCTGTTGGTGCAGTATAGATATTATCTGCTGTACCATCTTCTCCCTCTCTCTTTTTTACACATGTAAGCCGTGTTTTACATGGCCCGAGGGCAGCAGCATTATCTTCTTGTTAACCCTCTTTTCTACCTCTTTGGGATAAGCTGCTCTTTGTATGGAGTAGTCAAATAATATATATTAACCCGTTCACATGCTAGCTCAGGTTGACTGTGGCAGGTTTGCTCGTGTCAGCATTTACACTATTGCACTTTGTGATTGTTCTTCGCATATGTTCCCCATTTTGTCTTGTCTTGTCCATAATTTAATAAAGAAAATTTGTAATTTTATCAATATGGATCTATGGTCGCATTTTTGTGGTTTCCACATCCTCGTTGCACATATCAGCGATTGATCCTAGTTTGTCCACTCAGAGCGACACTTATATGGAGAGATATGTAATACATTCAGGATGCAGCTCTGTATCATTGCTGTTATAATTTAGGGCAGGTGTTGCATTCATGCATTCACTGAATAGGCAAACAGTATCGGAGTATCAACTTCCTATTAATGGGAACGTTGCTTTCACGAGGCCCTCCTGTACATCTTTTCAAAGGGGTATAGGGGTGTGTCCAAATTTTGGGCAGCCCTGCCACTCACTGCATATGCAATAACAGTATACGAGATCCACTGCTTAATAATGTGAACATCAAAGCATAGCTGATCGCTCTCTAAGAATAGTGAGGGCTGACTGCTGTCCCTTTAAGAATAGTTAAGGCCGCCTGATGGCCCTATAAAATTAGGCTTTGTGACTTTCTGTGTCTCTCCTTCATAAATTACACAGGATGTGTCTGATGATGTGTCATACACCACATGGCCAGATAAGGTTACAAGTCATTACCCTGGAAAGGATGTTCCTTAACAAATTTCCCAGGAAAATCCATTTTGGTTTCATCTTTGTATGTTTTATTGTGAGTCTGTAAAAGTGGCGTAAAACTCTAACAACATTGTTCACAGCAGTGACCTGGGAGTCAGAAATGCTTCCAGGGGTCTTCCCCGTGATGTTCACATGTCATTTGAGCATTGTTCCCATCAATTTCCGCAATTTAGAGTCCCTCTAAAAGGTGCAACGGGGTGGTAGTCGTGGGCAAGTATACCGAGTCACAGTCAGTGAGCACCCCAGCACCTTGCACATGAAACAATAGGTGAAGTCCCACTCCTGCAGTGCAGTCAGTTACCTCTGTTACTCCAGCTTCTGGCTTCCAGGTTCCAGGAAACACCACAGAGCCACAGTTATTTTTCAACAGTTGAACTTTACTAAACAGTAAGGCATCTATCAAATCAGAAGCACTGTTCACACATGGCAATGTTTCCTGTACTTTCCCTTCCTCTACCATACGGGCAGTCCCTTTGGATAGTCCATGTCCCATCTGTACCTTCAGCGTCACCAGCTCCCTGTCAGCCCCTTGTCCGGTTCCAATAGGGAAAGGTGCTGGGAACACCATCTCAGCTGCTCCCGCCCCGGTCTTAAACCCTGAATCCTTCCTGGGGATGATCCTGTTGAGCTGGTGCCTGTTTACACTGTTCTTCAGCCGGTTGCCCCTTACTGTTATCCGCAGACTTATCCCCCACAGCCTGTAATTGTCTCACTGTATGCATTCTGACTTTGGGCTGACTGCCCAGGAGTCTGATCCTAAACAGGAAGTGCATTTCCCATATCTCTCTGCTCTGTGCCCCTCCCATCTACTTAACTCCTTGCTGCCTGTGCCTAAACTAATACTATTATCTACCCTATTCTCTACCTCTAATGTACTTCCCTCTATTCTAACCCCACTATTACTTTATGCTAACTTCTATCCCTATTCCTAAACATATACACAGTGCATGGCAGATACAAGACATCACAGTACATAAACATTACACTACACATTAATAACAATGAGGTGCCGCAGGTAATCGTGTGAACAGTGTCCAGGGGAGAGGAGGCAAGTGAGGTTCCCTGCCACCTCCTTACAGTGGCACTGTGTCATACTAAAGGTGAGAACTGCAGGACACCCTGCCAGGCAGCTTAAAGAGGTGTTACACTTATAAAAAATTTTCCGCCATTGTTGATATATTAGCACTTTTGTTTATAGGTCATTGCCTTGGAGACCAACTACTGCTGCTAGACAGCAAAACTTGTGCAGTGCTTACAAGAGCTTTTCTTTTAAGCTTGTAAGCACTGTTTGGATTCTGGCCAGAAGTGATGGGGAGTGCTGTTACCTCCTAATCCAGGCCACCTTCAGCGCAGTGTTTACAGACAGCTTAGACAGCAGTCATGGCTGATACTCTGGTCAATGAGTGTCCAGCAATACTCATGTATGAAGATAGGAATAACCCTTCAAGGACATCTGAAAGCAACTTTGGGGAGAACTAAAAGGTATTACTCTACTGCATATGTAATGCATGTGCATGTAGGCACAAATCTATTTCAATCTTCTCAGGTCCATCTGATGTATAGCATGCCATCTGCACATTGGATGGCATTTTCAATGTGATTGGTTCCCTTTAATCCCAGGGCCAATGACATTTCGGTCTAACTACTGGCCAACTCCTTTAATATTGAGAACAATCTTTAACAGAAAAATACATGAACTAATCATAGAAAGATTTGTGTCCTATAATAAAACTGAAGAAATGTATATGTTATCTGCTACAACAATGTCACTGACACCATTAAATACATATTATTTCCAGGAAGAATAACAAAGTGCTAAGTAGGTTTATGTATAGTTAGGCAGGATTGTCTTTTCAGGAAGGAGGAGTAAAATAGGGGTGAATTTTGCACCTTCTTACAGAAGGAATAGCCACAGGGACAAGGAATCTAATATGGTTTTGTTTGAATTATTTAACACATTAGCTATGAGCACAATGGCTATATATATGAAAATTACCTGTAAAAATAACATAACTTTCAAAGTGATATTGTGTGTCTTTAAGCTAAAATGAGTCTTGAGAATGATATTGTACTTCTGTTTCAACATTGTAAATCATAGAAAAAGATTCATTCAAATTAGACTTGATCTTCAAGGAGCAGAGAAACATAAAAGGTTCCCTGTCTCTTCTTCTGAGAATCAAGAATTGGCCGCCATCATTTTAATGTTTTCTTTTTTTGTTTGTTTTTTTACATGGAATGGATGCTACAGTAACAACTTCTTAATTCTTCATACTGTACATGTCAGAGGCATAGCTAGGGTTTTGGTTCAGCGGGGGATGAAACTTCTGAGTGGGCCCCTAACCGGGTAACCTGGATTACATGGATTACTATGGTGGAGCACCCTAATTTTAGGTATAGGGGAACCTCAGCAGATGACAGAGCTGTTGCTAAAAAAAAATTCTATACAAAGTTCCAACACTGATATTATCGCCATATACAGTTGTGTTCAAAAGTTTACATACCCCAGCAGAATTTTTCGATTTCTTGGCCTTTTTTCAGGTAATATGAATGATAACGCCAAAACTTTTTCTCACCTCATGGTTAGTGGTTGGGTGAAGCGATTTATTATCACACTACTGTGTTTTCTCTTTTTACATCATAATGACAACCCAAAACATCCAAATGACCCTGATCAAAAGCTTAAAACCATGTATTGCCCCGTCTAACATTGACAGTTTGAAGACTTTTGTGGTAGTTATTTATGAGGTTCTTTATTTTCTCAGATGGTAAAGCTGCCCACTCTTCTTGGCAAAAAGCCTCCAGTTCCTGTAAATTAATGGGCTGTCTGGCATGAACTGTGTGCTTGAAATCTCCCCAGAGTAGCTCAAAGATACTGAGGTCAGGAGACTGAAATGGCCACTCCAGAACCTTCACTTTGTTCTGCTGTAGCCAATGACAGGTTAACTTAGCCTTGTGTTTTGGATCATTGTCATGTTGGAATGTCCAAATACGTCCCATGGGCAGCTTCCAGGCTGATGTTCGCAAATTTGCCTCCAGTATTTGCTGATAATGTCCTGCATTCATCTTTCCTTCTACTTTGACCAAGTTTTCTGTGCCTTTGTAGCTCACACATCCTCAAAACATCAGTGATCCACCTTTGAGTTTTACAGTAGGAATGGTGTTCCTTTCATCATAGGCCTTGTTGATCTCTCTCCAAATGTAACATTTATGGTTGTTGCCAAAAATGTTAATCACTTCGAATTACCTTGTTCCAGAACTTTTGAGGCTTGTCTCTGTGCTCTTTTGCATATTTTAGGCAAGATACATTGTGGCATTTGCACAGTAATGGCTTTGTTCTGGTGACTTGACCATGCAGCCCATTTTTCTTCAAGTGCCTCCTTATTGTGCATCTTGAAACAGCCATGTCGCTAATTTTCAGAGAGTTCAGTATTTCCGCTGATGTTGTGGGTTCTTTGCATTTCAAACAATTTTCCTGAGAGCTGTGGTTGAAATGTTTGTTGGTCTATCTGACCGTGGTTTTGTTTTACAGAGCCCCTGATTTTCCATTTGTTAGTCACAGTTTGAACACTTCTGACTGGCATTATCAATTCCTTGGATATTTTTTTGTATCCCTTTCCTGTTTTATACAGTTCAACTACTGATTCTCGTAGATCCATTGACAATTCTTTTGCTTTCCCCATGATTCACAATCCAGAAACATCAGTGGCTAGATGAAAGATGCAAGAGTCTGTCTGGATCCCAGAAACTTATTCAGATTTCATGCACACACTCATAACAAGCAAACAGGTCAAAGATGAGGATGTTACCTTTATTAGCCATTCAACCCCATTTGTGTCAACTTCTGTGCATGTTATCAGGCCAAAATCACCAGGGTATGTAAACTTTTGATCAGTGTCATTTGGATGTTTTGGGTTGTCATTATGATTTAAAAAGAGAAAACACAGTAGTTTAACAACAAATGGCTTCACATAACCACTAACCATGAGTGGAGAAAAAGTTTTGGTGTTATCATTCATATTCTCTAAAAAAGGCCAAGAAAGCAAAGATTCCGTCGGGGTATGTAAACTTTAGAGCACAACTGTAGTTACCATACAGTGGCAGATACCAGTACTGCAGAATGTGCAATAGATTGTAGTACAGATAGTGACTTACAGCTAACGTTCTTTCTAGTGGAGTCATTCTCTTTTACCGTCTTTTCCATCTTGCCCACACCAACAAGACAGCTTCTCAAGCCAGCATTCATCTGCAGAGGTTACAACAAAGACACATTTGTTCACACTTCCAGCCCCATCTCCATTTATACCAAACCTGCACAAATTCCTTATTCTGCTGATACCCCAATACTGAGCAGCAACTGCCCTATATGTCCCTATTACAGCACCTACTGTGTGGTATTGTGTGCCCTCTAAATGGTTAAAAAACCCTCCATAATATATTAATTCCATTTGCAAGTAGAGTGCCCACATTTTGCTCCTAGAAAGTAGTAATGCCCTCTGTGCACCCCTTTGACACAATAACCTGAGTTCCCCTATAACCATAAGTGACCATTTAACATTTAACATTTAATAATATACCGAGTCTCCTCATGTACAGCTCCCCTCTCCACAGTATGATGCTCCCCTAAACATATTATAATGCCCATAAACAATATACTGATACCTTAGTAGATCCCAAACTGTTCGATGGCTCCAACACTCTATGATTACCCCTACACTGTATGAAGACCCCCACATACTCTCCCACACTGTATGACAGGCATTTATACAGTAACATGCACTTCCCATAGGCAGATTCTACACAGTATGTTGTATTCCCCATAGATGTCTATATAGCATAATGCACTCTCCATAAAAAGACTCTATACATTACAGTATAATGTACTCCCTATAGTCATCCATATAGTATAATGCACTCCCCATAGGCAGACTCTATATAGTATAAGGCACTGCCCATTGGTCTCTATAAAGTATATTGCACTCCCCAGAGGCAGACTATATATAGTATAATGCACTCCCCATTGGCCTCCATACAGTATAATGCACTTCCCATGGGCAGACTCTATACAGTGTAATGCACCTCCACAGGCATACTCTATATAGTATAATGCACCCCATAGGAAGACTCTTTATAGTATAATGCACTCCCCATAGGCCTCTATATAGAATAATGCATTCTCTATAGGCAGATTTTATACATTGTAAAGCACCCACATAGTACCCACATAGTATAATGCACTCCTCATAGACAAATTTTATACAGTGTAATGCACCCACATAGTATTGTTAGGGCTGGCGTAACGCACCAAATAATAAAATAATAGTAAGGTGCATTCGCAGCCCGGGGTCTATCATGCAGGGGTAGAAAACTGCTGCTTAGTAATGGCGGAAGTACAAGCGGTATACAAAAGGTCACACATGGGTTAATGTCACCCAGTGTGAACAGGGAGAACTCTGTTACCTCACAGAGCTGCACTACCACAGAACATAAATGCCGGAGCCTGTTTAGCTCACAGAGCGGAAGGTAGCCGAGAGAGAGGCACCAAGTGCACCATTTTAGAAAAATGGTCAATGATGACCCAAATAACTGTGCTGCCACTGGACTTGGGTAGACCCACCACAAAGTCCATGCCAACCATCTCCCAGGGCCTGTCCGCCACCGGTAAGGGGTAAAGTAACCCAGCAGGTCGTTGCCGAGAAGACTTATTCTTGGAGCAGGAGACGCACGCCTGAATATAGTCTCTGACGTCACAGGCCATATGCGGCCACCAGTACGTCCTCGCAAAAAGCTCAACTGTCCACTTAGTACCAAAGTATCCACCCACCCTTGAAGCGTGCGCCCAAGAGAGGACCTCCGGATGCAAATGGGCAGGGACAAAAGTCTTGCCCGGGGGTACAGACTCAAGGGCGACCGGAGCCACTGTCCTAAGGCTCTCAGATGGTACAATTAACCGAGGCTCCTCCTCCTCCTCCACTGACACCACGGAGCGAGAGAGCGCATCGGCCCGGACATTATTCTCACCAGAAAGGAAATGTAGGGTGAAGTGGAACTGGGAGAAGAAGAGAGACCATCGGACTGGGAGAGAATTTAACCGCTGGGCGGTTTGGAGATAGACCAAGTTTTTATGGTTGGTGAACACCTGGAAAGGGTACCAAGCACACTCCAGGAGATGTCTCCACTTCGAGAAGGCCAATTTCATCGCTAGCAACTCCCTGTCCCCGATGAAATAGTTCCTCTCTGCCGGTGAAAAAGTTTTAGAGAAGAAGAAGCAGGGGTACTTCCAACCCTGAGCGTCCTTCTGGAAGAGGACCACTCCGGCACCGACGGAAGAGGCAGCTACCTCCAAGATGAAAGGTTTATCTACATCGGGAAGATGTAGAATGGGAACGCTAGCAAAGTGGGATTTGATAGAGGAAATGGCCTTGGAGACATTGGGGTTAGCTCCCTTTTTAGTGAGGGCAATCAAGGGCGCTACCAAGGTGGAGAAGTGGGGAATGAACTGGCGATAGTAGTTTATGAACTCCAAAAAGCGCTGCACCGCTTTGAGAGATGATATAGCCCAGGAAAGGCAAGGACTCTTGCTCAAACAGGCACTTCTCCAACTTGGTGTAGAGAGAATTTGCCTGTAAACAGTCGAAGACCTTGCAAACCTCTCTCCGATGGGAGTCCACATCTGGAGAGAAGATGAGAATATCATCTAGATAGACAACCACAGAGGTAGAGAGCATATCTTGAAAGATATCATTCACAATCTCCTGGAAGACGGCAGGAGCATTACAGAGCCCAAAGGGCATGACTAGATACTCGTAATGACCATGCCTGGTGTTAACGGCCTTCTTCCACTTGTCCCCCTCACGGATGCGTATCAGGCTATAGGCCCCCCGCAGAGCCAGCTTGGAAAAAACCCTCGCTCCTCGTAATCTATCAAACAGTTCTGATATCAAGGGTAGAGGATACTTATTCTTAATGGTGATGGCATTAAGACCCCTGTAATCAATGCAGGGACGTAATTCTCCATTCTTCTTTAGGACAAAGAAGAATCCCGCCCCCGCTGGTGATGCTGACTTCCTAATGAATCCCCTTGTCAGATTCTCCCTGATGTATTGAGACATGGCCTCGGTCTCTGGGAAAGATAGGGGATTGACACGACCCCGAGTAGGCTCAGCGCCAGGCAAGAGGTCAATAGGACAGTCATAGGGACGGTGCGGTGGAAGACTCTCTGCCACTTTTTTGGAGAAAACGTCCGCATACTGGAGATAGTGCTTGGGGAGCGAGGAAAGATCTGCGGAAACCTCTGTGGTAGTGACCTGTACACAGTCCCTCTGGCATCTACCCTGACAGGACTTACTCCAACTGAGAATTTTTCCCGATGACCACTCTATATGAGGAGAGTGGAAACACAATCAGGGAACCCTAGGAGGACCTGATCGATGCCCTTGGGCATAAAAAGGAGGGATAACGTCTCCTGATGGGATGGAGACAGGGAGAGACTCAGTGGAGCAGTCTGGTGGATAATCTGGGAGGGTAGTGTCGCTCCATTCACCACTCTGATAGTGACAGGCTGAGGTAGCAAGCCTAAGGTGATTGCGTGCCGTTGGGCGAAGGTGGAGGACATAAAATTGCCCTCTGCTCCAGAATCCACACAAACCTACACCTCCAGAGTGGAAGAGCCGAACTCAAGTGTCCCCTTACAGGACAACTTGGATGAAAATGTCGCTGTGTCTAATAGACCCCCTCTGACAGCCACTAGATGCGAGCATCCCGACTGCTGTGGGCACCTGCTGGCATGGTGACCAGGCTGCCGACAGAGGGAACAGACTAGGGATGCTCGCACGGACCGGGGCTTGGAACCTGTGCGAGACACCTCCATGGGTTCTGGGAGCTCAGACTCCTGATCGGGGAGTTCCGGAGGTTTAGAGAAGGTTGGTGCCAATCTAAACCTCTGGCTGGACTGGGCCTGCTCCAACCCTCGCTCGGTAAAGCGAAGATTAATGTGGGTGGAGACGGTAATGAGCTCCTACAGCTTGGTGGGAACCTCCCTAGTGGCCAGGGCGTCCTTGACATGATCAGCCAGGCCTCTCCGGAAGATGGGAATGAGGACCTTATCAGGCCACTGCAGCTCTGAGACCAGAGTCCGGAAGTGGATGGCATATTGGCTGACCAAGGACGAACCCTGTGTTAAAGCCAGGAGCTGGAGCACAGTGTCATGTGTGACCTGAGGCCCCAAAAAGACTTGCTTCAGAGAGACCAGAAACTGAGAGGCACTCTGTAGCAGGGTGTCACCGCGCTCCCACAGAGGAGTGGCCCACTCCAGAGCCCTGCCTGACAGGAGGGAGATGATAAATCCCACCTTAGGCTACTTTCACACTTGCGCTTTTTTGTGGTGCGTTTTTTGCACACAAATGCATGAAAAAAACGCATACAAACGCATACAAACGCTGCATTTTTTTCAAACATTTTTATGCGCATGCAGGAAAAAACGCAGCGTTTGTATGCGTTTTTAGTGCATTTGCGGGTTTTTTGCACATTGTTTGTCCTCACCCCAAAAAAATCTAGATAACAATCTTGCAACACACACGACCAATGGGACGTCAGTGGCGGTGTGGTATGTTAATATATAGTCCCTGTCTACAGTATTCTTCACATTTGCTTGATTTTTCTCGTGTCAACATGGATCTGCGCTGGAAGAGTTTTCACTTCAACTTGGATTTGGACATCGCGATGGCTAGGGCATATGCAGTTGCTTGCCATGAACAAAGGAAGAGAGAGAGACAGCGAAGACAGAAGCGGCGGCGTATGTGGATACATTCGATTGTTGAACTCCGGGAGAGCCATGGGGCGTACCACACCCTCTACAGTGAGCTACAGGCAAACCCAGAGAAGTTTACAGATTATATCCAGATGTCCCAAGAAAGCTTCAGGGATTTGCTTGCTCGTGTCCAAGAATCCATCCGGAGACAGGACACACAGCTCCGTCGTGTGATTCCTCCTGAGGAACGGCTCCTGGTGACATTACGGTACGTAATATTTAAAAACCAAGGGGTGGGGTCTGATGGTTTTTTTTTTTACATGTACTATTCAAAACCTGGGCTAATTATTTTTTGTGAATGTACTAATTTTTTATTTTATAGTTTTAAAAAACCATATACAGAAATATTAATTTGACTTCTTTCTCTGTTTCGCAGATTCCTGGCGACTGGAGAGACCCTATCTTCACTACACTTCCAGTACCGTATTGGAATCTCTACCTCGTCTGGAATTGTTGCGGACACCTGCCGGGCTCTCTGGAACGTTCTTTGTCCAGAATTTATGACCCTGCCCACCGCTGACAAGTGGATGAAAATTGCTGACAAATTCTGGACAGTCTGCAATTTCCCCAACTGTTTGGGAACTGTTGATGGTAAACACATACGGATCATCAAACCCAAAAGAACTGGATCTGAGTACTATAATTACAAAAAGTACTTTTCAATAGTACTCATGGCCATTGCGGATGCCGGATGTATGTTTGTAGCAGTGGACATTGGAGCATTTGGCCGTGGTAATGACTCCCAGGCTTTTAAAAACTCAGACATGGACCGGAGGTTGTATGGCAACCAATTTAATCTCCCTATGCCACGGCCTCTTCCCTACACCGAAGCTCCGCCACTGCCCTTTGTAATGGTTGGGGATGAGGCTTTTCAAAAGTGCTCAAACCTACTTTATCTCTGATGTAGGATGGGTGCACTGGCAAGATGAAATGGTGTAAAAATGTTTTCGTGTGTGTATGTTAATAAAAAACCTGTTTTGATACCAGTACCGAGTGCACTATGTTTTTTACACTCCAATTAAATAAAAAACTTCCCATGTATACCTGTGAATTCATGATGTTCTCACACCTGGGCAGGTAAATACACATATGAGTTAAACTGCAGCATCGCTTGTCTGCGTGAAATATATTGGTACCTAAGCAACGCTGCAGGTTAAATATGATATGTGTATTAACCAGGCCATGATTGATAAATAGTTTGGATTAGAGTTGAGCGACTTTGGTAGGATCGGGTTTCATGAAACCAAATTTGTTTCAAATGAAACTGGTCCGACTAGTGGAAAAAAAGTCGGAGTTTCGTTCAAAACCCGACCCCAATGCAAGTCAATGGGGAATAAAAGTCTGCATTGAGTGGATGAATGTAATCCGCTCAAGGCCGACTTTTATTTCCCATTAACTAACATTGTGGTAGGGTTTCGAAAGAAACTCAACTTTTTTTTGCCTGAGTTTCACCAGTTTGTGTTTCATGAAACCAGATCTTAGTCAGTCAACTCTAGTTATTATACTAGGCCTTGGTATTGAACATATGACGTGTATTTTACCCATCAGTAGATTCAACACACACGTAATGTTAGGAGTCAGGTTTCTGCGGTCGCTATGCAGGAATCCAGACACTCACATTCTGCAGTCTCCTGCTCTTTATCCACTGCAGAAGAGAATGCAGAGATTGCCTTGCAGCAAATCTCTCCTGAGGCTAAGTCCTTCCATCCACCTTCTGAGCATGCTCATGAGACAATCTCCCATTGGAGATCGGGAGTCATGTGCTCAGGTCCCGCTCCAGATCTCATTGGTCCATCTCGGAGATCTGGAAGCTTCCGGAAAGTCCCGGCTGCTATAAAAGGCGCGCATGGCTGTTCCGCCATGTGCTAGTATAGACTGTACTTGCTGCTGTATGAATGACGATGAATGCATGATTCTGGTGAATGACTCATTTGAAACCCCTATCCTTTGATATTACGCTTGTGTGAGGGATTGAGCTAAGTGCCAGCGCCAGCGCACCTCTGCTTCATAGTCCACAGCTGATAGCGTCCGACATTGCGCTTGCGCTTAGCATTTTCGTATAGCGGCAGTGTCCTACGCCGCGCTGCTGTAGCAGCCCACTTAAGCGTTCGCGGCTGCAACGCTACACACACTGTAGGTATAGAAGGACCTTGTCTCGCCATCTTGGGCTACTCCTGTGACCTTATACTGTGTGTGTAACTACTCTGAGTACCTGTGACCTTAACAGGCTCAGCTCATTTGTTTATGTACATAGGCGTCACTGTGATTTAACAGAGATTGCTCTGTGTACTTGGGTGATGCTTAACCCTGTGCACATTACCGCCATATTGCTCTGCCACCATCTAGCAGCGGTTATACCACCTACTGCACAGTGGACCCCGAGCAGCGAACACACTTTATTTATATTTTTATTTAGTGCGTTCCACCGTTCCTAACACGTAATAAGAGTATGTTGTTAATTACAAGGTATATCTATAATCCCCCTTGCCTAGTATCACAATAAGTAAAATGAGGATGGTAAAAACAGCCAATCCTAAAAACACTTTTCATGACATCTTGCAAAATTTAAGGCGCATTGTGTGTATGGCGCAGTGTGTGTAGGCGGCGCCAAAAACATTACTCAAACTTTGTTATGGTGAACCTGAAATTTAAATTTATTTTTAACCAAAAAAATTATAAAAAACTTTATTTTTTCTGCGTTTGGGGGCAGATGGTTGCAAGTTGGGGGTGTGCAGTGAAGATGAACAGCTTATAGTCGATGAAGGTGTTCTAGGGGAAGAGGCAACAAAACTTGTGTGGGAAGGGAGTCCAGTTATGGGAATGGAACTAGACACACTAGGAGGAGAGGACAGAGGTTCAGCTACAGTGGTCCTAAATGTTTGTCTCCTTAAACTGGCCTGCCTGGACCTACTTGGGCCCAATGCCCGCCTTGATTGTTGGTGCCACCTGGAACTTGGGGCAAATAAGGAATGTGGGTCCCCGTCTGCTGCTGTGGCTGATGCTGCTGTTGTGGCTGCTGCTGATGCTCTGTGGTGGTGGTGGCAGTGCTCGTCCTTGCAGGAGGACTGGTGGCGGCAGTGATGGTCCAGGTTTGCGGAGTGGTGGTGGCAGGGCTACTACATGTTGTAGTGTTTGCGGCAGGGCTGTTCCACGTATGAGGAGTGGTTACTGTGGCTGTGCTCCAAGCATGCATGGGGGTGGCGGTGGTACTCCAGACAGGAGCAGCGCTTGCCATGGTGGTGTCGCTGAAGTGACCAGCAGCACTCAGACTTGTGGTGGTGTAATGGTGGGTGTCCTGGCTTTGAATAGAGGTGTCCGTGCAGTGGTATGCAGCACAAGTCGGTAGTGAGGTGAAGCGAGTCAATGGTGGCACAGTTGGAAATGACACCACTGACTGCTGCCCGTACCGATTATGCTGCATAGCTTGCAAGAAAGCATTGTTGCAGGCCTGCAGCACACTCAGCTGTTGCTCAGAACTAAGGTGTTCCGCCATGCCCTTTTCAATCTTACTAAAAAAATGGTGCGCTGGTCTGTTGAGGTCGGCCTCCAGACGGTTAAGGTGCTGTTCGACAGAATGGAAGCGGTGTTCCATGTGGTTAAAACCACGTTCCATGAGTGAAAAAACGCTTTCCACTCTGTCTGACAGTGACTTGAGGCTGGCATTAAAGGCCTCGCTCAAGTGCATAAGCAAGACATTCCTGTCCAAGGCCCTCTGCCACTGGTGGGTAGTGCCCGCATAACCAGTGGCAGAGACCTGGGACAGGGGAACACCTGATGGACCAGCTACCTGGTCACCAGCTGTCTGTGTGGCTGACCTGCAAGGTGCTTCCTGGCTGTCGGATGGCTGGGATGGGTCAGAGGATGTCCGATGAATGACCGCTCCAGGGCCAGGTTGCAGGGTGCTGCTCCAGGTGCTGTGGAAGAAAGGAAAATTATTACTATCATGCCTTTACAAGAAGCATCAGCTGTGGATTAGAAAAACACAGATTAATAAAAATAAAAACCAAAAAATTATAATACGATCTGGTGGCAAGGACCGGTCTTAGGAACTGCAATGCTTGATAGTACTGGTATCTTGTTCTTTTCTTTGATGCTGAACCACTGCGAACCTGGTCCTCAGCACGAACATCACTGTTGAAGCGGTCCTTGATCGAGGGCCAACGTGTTCGGACTTTGTCCACTGTTGGAAAAACAAGCAACATTTAACAATTGTGTATGATGCGCGACATATGCTATCACTAAACCTAACAGTGCCATCACGAACAAGAGTCAATGCGGCACAATACAGCAATACAATACCCAAAGCAGTCACTGTTGAGCCAGATGACACTGTTGGGTTTCCTGCTAGAATATATCAAGCACGAAACCCAACAGTGCCATCAAAGACGATAGTCACTGCGGCACAATACAGCAATACAATACCCAAATCAGTCACTGTTGAGCTAGATTACACTGTTGGGTTTCCTGCTAGAATATATCTGGCACGAAACCCAACAGTGCCATCAAGGACAATAGTCACTGTGGCACAAGACAGCAATACAATACCCAAAGCAGTCACTGTTGAGCCAGATGACACTGTTGGGTTTCCTGCTAGAATATATCCAGCACGAAACCCAACAGTGCCATCAAGGACAATAGTCACTGCGGCATAACAGAGCAGGGAAATACTTACTAAACGCCTTTTTGGAGGATGCAGTGGCGCTGTCCCAGCCATCCATCAATGCTGCGGCCACCTCATTCCATAGCCGCCGGGTCACCACATTGTCCTTGTACAGCCGGTCACGGCTGTCCCACAACGGGGCACGCTCCTGGACCAGGCGGATAAGGTGCTCATTATCCAAGTAGACGTCTTCATCCCGTTGTGGAACCTAGACAAAACACATTCTTTAGAATATTCGAATTTTGTGTGAATAAAAAGTTGCAAAAAAGATCCAGAAAAGAGGAAATAAAAATAAAGAACATTACAAATCATTTGATACTTACATTCCGTATCACCACCGGGACTTAGCTTGGCTGCTCATGCTGTTCGCCCTCACTAGTCGCGTCCGCTGAAGATGACGATGTCTGAAAAAAAAACAACAAACGTTAGAGATTTTTAGAAGCAGCAGATATGCTTACCAAACGCACGAAAATAATCACCTCACGGTCTGCTTGCGCCAGTTCCTGCCAGGATAGTGAATATTCCGATTCCGAAGACATACTGCATGTAAAAATAATGCAAAGCATTAGTACATATACAATTTAAAAGGACAGGCATACATTTTTAGATGTAATAATACTCACATTCTTGCCGCTGAAACTGGAATTGAAAATGGGGTCTTCTTTTGCAGTCTTTCTGCTCTCCAGGCTGTCTCTATAGTTATGGTACAGTGCTGGCAGACACCTCCTTTTATATAGACATGAAGTTTTTTTAGGTGGGGATTTTTATAACTAGTCTAACCAATGAACACCAAAAAAAGGCATGCGAAAAAAAAACGCATACATGCGCATGCCAATGCGCACGTGTGCGCACCCATAGACCATAATGGTATTTTTTGGTGCAAAACATGCGCATGCGTTTTTTTTAAGCGGTTTGGCAGACCAAAAAATGCAACATGTAGCATCTGGAAATTAAGGACGCACACCATTAAAAAATGCAGCGCACGAAAAACGCATACGTGCGCATGCCAACGCGCACGTATGCACACCCATGTTAAATATAGGGGAAAAAAACGCATGTGCATGTATGCGCAAAAACGCAGCGCAAAAAAATGCAAATGTGAAACCAACCTTAGCCCGCTCTGAGGGGAATCGTGCCACCTGCAGCTCTAGCTGTATAGCGCACTGGCTGACTGTGATGAAGGAGCATCCGCCATCTTGGATATGGGGCCTAATGCTTGCCTCATGTCTGAGCTTGGCCTGTCCATTTTGGTCTGAGTTCACAAGAATTACAGGGAGGTGTGATGAAGGAGTTAACTGCTCCTACCCCCCAGGGCCTGTACGCATATTGAAGAAAGCAGGATTTAGTGCCCAATGTTGTGCCTTTAGTATGATAATGAGATAAGGCCCAAAATAGAACTTCAAAGCTTAAGCAGGAGCCACGCCAGCATGGGGCAGGAAGGGACCTGGGGGCCTCAATTAGAATATACCTGTCAGCTAGACTCAGAAATACACATCCATTGTCTCTCCCAGCCTCTCCAGCTCCATCCTAGGATCATGGATTCTGAACACATCTTTCGAGTTATGGACTCATGAAAATTATCCGAGTGACCCTGAGGAAATCGCGCATCTGGCAATGCGACTCCTGAGTCAGTGAGGGTTCTGGGGCCTGAGATACATAGATTGGCCCCCCACAGCAACCCAATGGGGCCATGTTTGCTCTCCACACGACAGGCAAAACAAACCGCATTCACTGGTACCTCTCATGTCCTGATCCGATCAAGCTGTTGAAAGTTACCCCCTTTCTTAGATATTGGGAATAAGTTCTGCAGGGAGCTAAAGGGTGGAGATTATTAGCCCACCCTCTGACACAGGGGAGGGACCTAGCATGCTTAAGAACTAGCAGCCCATGGCAGAGAGTCACACTCACAGAAGAACCAGATGATGATGATCTAAGAAGGAACTGGGGACAGATCAGCCAAGGGGAGCAGCGGCCCATGATTTGGGATCTGTCCGGCAACTAAGATTCTTGTACCTGTGGACTGCAGAGCTCCCAGCACCCACATGCAACCTACAATCTGGTAAATTGACCTCCAGCTTAATATCTCTAAGTCTTGTAGCCTTATTGTTATATTTTACTCTGACTGCGAATCCATTGTAATTCCATTGTATAGCTTACTGTATATTTCTGTAATTATCTAGTGCGCCCTTAAGGCAATTAAACCATAAAATTAATCTTGGGCTGATGCTTTTACTCTGATTATGAATCTTAAAATACCCAGGGGGTAACAGGACATCCTCCCTGGTGGCCATTTGCTGTAGGTGCAGTTCCCTTACTGACCTGAGACACAAAGGGGGTGCCGGAGAGCTGTGCCTGTGTAGTTACGTCACATTGGTGACATGGGAGGAACGGGTCCCTTTCCTCTATACAGACGAAACCCCTACATGAGGCACTATCACCCGAGAACTTCTCAGGCAGAGGGAGATGGGACAAAGTCAGAGCAGGGATGGCAGTGGTCACATGGGAGACGGCCTCCGTGGCCGCCTGAACAGTGACCGCAGTAACATCCGCAGCTGAGGCTGAACGCTCGAGAGCCGTCAACATGCCTCCCAGCTGCCGGATGTGCTGCAGCAGTTGCTGTTCATCCGCCATTACTAGCCAGACCCTGGCTCTAGTATAATGTTATGGCGGAAGTATAAAGCGGTATATAAAAGGTCACACATGGGTTAACGTCACCCAGTGTGAACAGGGCGAACTCTGTTACCTCACAGAGCCGCACTACCGCAGAAAAAAATGCCGGAGCCTGTTTAGCTCACAGAGCTCGGCAACGGAGCCCACAGAATGCAGTCACAGAACTCTGCCCCAAGGACACGGGGTCAGAGTCCCTCTAGACCTTTTGAGCATGCGGTGTCACACCTGTGGACGCCACTATAGACGCTGACTATGGTGGAGTGTCGAGCACGTGCACCGTGGTGTGCAGAGCCACCAGTGGACACTGATGCCAGTCTCAGACTCTGCCTCTACCTACACCTAAGCCTGGGCGCTAAACAGGCTAGGCTGCACAACACATGCGTACCAAGGGTAAGGGTTGCTTAATGAGTCATTCACCAGAGACATTCATGCATGCATACAACACTCACTCTTCATAGTCTGGTAATGCAGTCTATTCTAGCACATGGCCGAGCGGCCATGCAAATCTTTTATAGTAGCGTCCTTCTGGGACCTTCCTGACCCTCCTGATGGTCCAATCCGAGCTGGAGAAGGACCTGAGCATGTGACCTCTGATCTCCAATGAGAGATCATCCCACGGGCATGCTCAGTGGACCAAAAGGAGGACTTAGTCCCTAGAGTAGCTCGCTGCTGACCAGCATGCGTTGCTATAGCTGGACCAGAGGTGGCAGCAGCAACCAAACCCACAGAGCTGGTCTGAGCAGAGTGCCGGGATCGACGAGTCTGCTGAGCAGCATACTCTGCAGCCGGAGAGGAATGGGAGACTGCCAAAAGCAAGGCTTGGGATTCCTGCTGTGCAGCGACAGGAGCCCGATGCCTAACAAGTATAATGCACTCCTCATAGGCCTGTATAGTATAATGAACTCCCCATAGACTCTGTATAGTATAATGCATTTTGCAAAGACATCCACACAGTATAATGCACTCCCTATAGGCAGACTTTATATAGTATAATGAACTCTCCGTAGGTAGATACTGTATAGTTTAATGCACCCATGTAGTACCTACATAGTATAATGCACTCCTCATAGGCCTGTATAGTATAATGAACTCCCCATAGGCAGATTCTGTATAGTATAATGCACATTGCAAAGACATCCACAGAGTATAATGCACTCCCTAAAGGCAGACTCTATATAATATAATGAACTCTTCATAGGCAGATGCTATATAGTGTAATGCACGCTCCATATGCCTCTGTAGAGTATAAAGCACTTCCCATAGGAAAACTCTATATAGTATAATGCACTTCCCTTAGGCTTCTACATAGTATAATCCACTCTCATAGGCAGACTCAACAGTATATAGTATAATGCACTCTAGACAAACCATTATTTCTTATATTTAGGGACTCTATAGCGACGGGGTCTGTTCCACAGGACTGGCGCATAGGAAATGTGGTACCAATGTTCAAAAAGGGCTCTAAAAGTGAACCTGGAAATTATAGGCCAGTAAGTCTAACCTCTATTGTTGGTAAAATATTTGAACGGTTTCTGAGGGATGTTATTCTGGATTATCTCAATGAGAATAACTGATTAACTCCATATCAGCATGGGTTTATGAGAATCGCTCCTGTCAAACCAATCTAATCAGTTTTTATGAAGAGGTAAGCTATAGACTGGACCAAGGTGAGTCATTGGACGTGGTATATCTTGATTTTTTCAAAGTGTTTGATACCGTGCCACACAAGAGGTTGGTAAACAAAATGAGAATGCTGGGTCTGGGGGAAAATGTGTGTAAATGGGTAAGTAACTGGCTTAGTGATAGAGAATACACCATTTGTAACCATCCTCTGCTTTCTACCTGGGTCGCTGTAACCAGTGGGGTACCGCAGGGGTCGGTGTTGGGACCTATTCTCCTCAACATATTTATTAACGATCTGGTAGAAGGTTTACACAGTAAAATATCGATATTTGCCGATGATACAAAACTATGTAAAGCAGTCAATACAAGAGAAGATAGTATTCTGCTACAGATGGATCTGGATAAGTTGAAAACTTGGGCCAAAAGGGGGCAGATGCGGTTTAACAATGATAGATGTAATGTTATACACATGGAAAGAAGGAATTAATATCACCATTACACACTGAATGGGAAGCCACTGGGTAAATGTGACATGGAGAAGGACTTGGGGATCCTAGTTAATGATAAACTTACCTGGAGCAGCCAGTGCCAGGCAGCAGCTGCCAAAGCAAACAGGATCATGGGGTACCTTAATAGAGGTCTGGATACACATGATAAGAGCATTATACTGCCTCTGTACAAATTCCTGGTTAGACCGCACATGGAGTACTGTGTACAGTTTTGGGCACCTGCACTCAGGAAGGATATAATGGAACTAGAGTGAGTCAAAGGAGGTCAACAAAATTAATAAAGGGGATGGGGGAACTACAATACCCAGAGAGATTAGCAAAATTAGGATTATTTAGTCTAGAAAAAAGACGACTGAGGGGCGATCTAATAACCATGTATAAGTATATAAGGGGACAATAGAAATATCTCTACGAGAATCTGTTTATAACAAGGAATGTGATGGTCACAAGGGGGCATTCTCTGCGTCTGGAGGGGAGAAGGTTTCTCCACCAACATAGAAGAGGATTCTTTACTGTTAGGGCAGTGAGAATTCCTTGCCTGAGGAGGTGGTGATGGCGAACTCAGTCGAAGGGTTCAAGAGAGGCCTGGATGTCTTCATGGAGCATAACAATATTGCATCTTACAGTTATTAGATTCTTTAGAAAGACGTAGATCTGGGGATTTATTCTGACGGACTATAGGCTGAACTGGATGGACAAATGTGTTTTTTTGGCCTTGATGACTATCTTACTATGTTATTCTACATAGACAGACTCTATATAGTATAATGCACTCCCCATAGTCACACTACATATAGCACAATGCACTCCCCATTTGCAACTATATATAGTATAATGCACTCCCCATAGGCAAACTTTATATAGTATAATTCACTCTCCATAGGCTTCTATATAGTATAATGCACTCCCCATAAGTCTCTATATAATATATTGCACTCCCCTTAGGCAGACTCTATATAGTGTAATGCACCCAAAAGGCAGACTCTATATATGATAATGCACTCCCCATAGGCCTCTATATAGTGTGATGCATTCCCCATAGGAAAACGCTATATAGTATAATGCACTCCTCATAGGCTTCTATATAGTGTAATGCACTCTTCATAGGCCTACATAAAGTATAATGCACTCACTTTTTGCAGACTCTATATAGTATAATGCACTCCTCATAGGCAGACTCTTTATAGTAGAATGTACTCCCCATAGGCCTCTACAGCATAATTCACCCCTATTGGCAGACTCTATATAGTATAATGCACTCCCCATGGGCATGTATAGTATATTGCACTCCCCATAGGCCTCCAAACAGTATAATGCACTCCCCATAAAATAAATAAATAAAATGTTCACCTCTACTCCTCGATCCCCCACTGCTCCGAGTACCTTCTCATCTCAGGACAACAGGCAAGTAATGACAGTGTCTGTGTCAGCGACATGAGACACAGAGGGGGAACGATGGGAGAGGGAGTGTGACGCTTCCTGTCTCATCAGTGCTTTCAACTGTAGTGGCATCCAGCCGATACAGTTGAACTTGTGATGAAAGGCCCCATAGCAGTCGAGTGGCAATGCAGGGAGATCTAGTCTCTGTGCTGCAAAGTGTAACTGTATGATCGCGCTGTGCACACCCATACAATTAACAGTAGCAAAAAACACAAATATCCTGAACTAAAAGTAAAAAATACATTGCAAATAATGCATAAAGGTAATAATAATAATAAGGGTATTTAGTAAACATAATTTTGATCAAAATAATGTACAAGCCATCCCGCCACGTCACGGCAACCCTTGTGGGACAGTCCCTACTCTAGTATTTAAAACCTTTTCACTTGCCAAGTGGCGTAAATGTGAACAAGGGTCGAGCGGCTGAACCACTAGTAACAGTGTTAATATGCACTTACATTGTGCATACACATTAACTTACTTTTCTCAGTTCAGATTTGTTTTTTATTCATTTCATTGTGCATTCAGTGCATATATGGGTGTGACCGCCCTCTTTCTGAGCTGGGAAAGCCATCCAGTCTGGCCCAAGCTGTTACTAGTGGTTCAGCCGCTCGACCCTTGTTCACATTTACGCCACTTGGCAAGTGAAAAGGTTTTAAATACTAGAGTAGGGACTGTCCCACAAGGGTTGCCGTGACGTGGCGGGATGGCTTGTACATTATTTTGATCAAAATTATGTTTACTAAATACCCTTATTATTATTATTACCTTTATGCATTATTTGCAGTATATTTTTTACTTTTAGTTCAGGATATTTGTGTTTTTTGCTTTCTGTTTTCTCTGGTTAATGGTCAAGTGTTAATATGCACTTACATTGTGCATACACATTAACTTACTTTTCTCAGTTCAGATTTGTTTTTTATTCATTTCATTGTGCATTCAGTGCATATATGGGTGTGACCGCCCTCTTTCTGAGCTGGGAAAGCCATCCAGTCTGGCCCAAGCTGTTACTAGTGGTTCAGCCGCTCGACCCTTGTTCACATTTACGCCACTTGGCAAGTGAAAAGGTTTTAAATACTAGAGTAGGGACTGTCCCACAAGGGTTGCCGTGACGTGGCGGGATGGCTTGTACATTATTTTGATCAAAATTATGTTTACTAAATACCCTTATTATTATTATTACCTTTATGCATTATTTGCAGTATATTTTTTACTTTTAGTTCAGGATATTTGTGTTTTTTGCTTTCAATTAACAGTAGCGTAGCTCCATCTGCCCCCCGGTAGCTATGCTCCTGATACGCACTAATGTGGTTGTCCACTACTGGAAAAGCTCTTATTACTAAGCCCAGTGGGGTGAAAAAGTAAAGAAAATTGATATTCATCTTCTGGTCCAATGGGAACACTGCATCTGATCATAAATAAAAGTTGCCCACAAGGAAATTATGTGAAGAACATACAATATAATGGACATTTTAAATGGGATCAACCCTCCTAAGCTGTCTATATTGGCAGGTAGGTCATAGTAAGTTGAATAAAATGATACCTTGATATCTGCAATCTGCTGTCTTATTCTAGAAAAAATAATGTTTTTCTTAATATACAAATGAGCTGATAAGATCTATGGGCCGGACATAGATCTCTCTGAAAATTTGCTTACAGAGCTTATTTTAAATGAAAGGAGTATGAGATATGTAATGACAGATAGTCTGCTCTCCTGATCTACATGTTTCACACTGGTAACTCCCCATTCCATTTAAAGTAGGCTCTGCAGGTAGTTTCTTCAGTAGATCCATTTCCGACCCACAGATTTTAACAGCTCATTGTCATATTAAGAAAAATGTGGATTTCTCGAGAATTAGACGTTGGAACTCAGATTTCAAGTATCACTTTATTCAGCTTCCAATGACCTAAATACCCATATAGATGTGTTAGGAGGGTTGATCCTACTGGCAGATTCCCTTTAACCTGTGTACTGTAAATGTGTCCATTACATATTTTTAACAGAAAGTTGATTGGGCATGTGCAGATAACCTAAAACTGTCTCCTTCTGATTAAAGATTCCTTTTAAAAGAACCTGTCATTAGGGTTATACATATTAAACTAAATGCATTGCCATAATGGCATTGGTATACTGACTGAATACATACTTTCAGTGAAGAAATCTGTAGCTTTATTTTTATAAAATCATCAAGTTTTGGTCTATATGCATAGGGGTGGGACTGTGGGTAGGGTCTTCAACTCGGTCATGGCCCCTCCACTGCCTCTGCTTTCTATCTTATTATTTAAATTCTACGCCAGTGCTTTCCTAGCCACGGATGGCACATGTGCTTACTGATCTCTCAATGGGACTCAATAAAGTGGCAGCGCATGCGCAGATTGAGATCTCGATTTGTTATTGAGCAGAGATCTCAATTTTCAAGGTGTAGCCACAGTGGCCATTTTCATGAAGACTGCCAGAAGATCAATATGCGCAAGCACCATTACCGGCAAAATTTTACTGAAGTCCATTGAGAGAGCAGTCTGTGCAAGCACCGCCTGTGGCTAGGAAGATGATAGACAGCAGTGGAAATGAAATGGAAGAGCCATAAAAGTTCTGGTTTGTATTCATGAAATTTCAGAATATCAGAGAGAGAGTTAAATTTTGAGAATATCAGCAGAGCTAATGGATGGGTGTTGCAAACTAGAAATCCACAGTATGTCATTTTTTGCTGCGGATGCTTGTGTAGATTTCACCCTTTACAATGAAAAGTGTAAAATGTGCAGTAAATCCACCGCATTGAATCTGTGGCCAACTTCACCAAAGTGGGCCGAGCTGGGGATGAGCTGGGGTGAGACAGTGTGTGACAACGCACGCCTGGTGGTGGCATTTCTTGCATCAGAAATTATACTCCAGTTCGTGACTGGAGTAAGATTTCTGGTGAGACGAACACCACTAATAAGATGTGCTGAATTCATTAAATGGCATGCACGTTTTAATGAACTCAGTATGTTTTATTAAGACTGAAAGCACCACAACAATCATAAGGAATAGGCACCATAATCTCTGGTTTCTACACCTTTCCTGGCCAAAACTTTGGTCACCGCTGGGTATTACACCCATTCTGCCACAAACAATCACTTTTTGTCACAAACTGACACAGTTAACGTCCGGCAAACAACACAACAAACTACAATGGGATGGAATGGGGAGAGGAAGGCTCTCACAGTAGGGAACAAGGGATGGGGCACCTCCTGAGCTCCAACCTGTGCCTGTTTTTAAACTCCCCTAAGGCCCTTAGCAGGACTTTCCCCCTGCTGCCATCTTGTACCTCATCCCTAGCTGTCACCTCACTACTCCATGGCGAGTGCACTGGCTGGCAAGGACACTATCCTCACCACTGTGGATGACAGAAAAAGAGGCAAAAGTACTTAACACTGTCCCTGCTGTAAAGCACCACACGGCTGAGCATTAGGCCCCCAGACCATGCACTCCAAGAACATAGCAGAAGTACCACTGAAATCAGAGAGCTCTTTATTCCAGACGTGGTCAACATAGAAAACTCTATCACTGACAGTCAGCTGATGGGTCATGTACCTTTTTAAAGGATCATGGGAGTGATCACCACCCACATCAGCTGACTAGCAACAAAACAGCTGCCAGCAAGGAAAACAGCCATTAACCCTCACTAACCTGAAAGGAAAAAAGCTACATTTAAATTTAAGCTGAACCAGAGCTGACACAAATCCAAAGATGAATGACAGTACCCCCTGTCAACGAGGGGCCTCTGAATCTTCAACACAAGAATTCACCGGAAATGACATCCCCACCGACTAGGATTCAACTCTGTAGTCACCTGGAGATGGCAATAACTTAGGCTCCTGAGGCGCAACAAATCTCCAGAGTGCCAAACATTGGAATACATTGTGAACCTGAATTACTGGGGGTAACTCCGGCAGGAAAGTCCCTGGGCTGGGAAAGGCCGACACCCGATACAGCCCGATCACCCTAGAACTCCAGGTCCCAAATGCGTACTTCCACTTGATGTTTTTGGTGGACACTCACATGTATTCATTTACACACAGGTCTGTGCCTGAATGTTTATTTCCAAGAGTATGTTTGCCAACAGACGGTAATTTCCGTAAGGTACAGACAACAGAGGTGCTCCCCTATGTCACCAAACTCATACCCTCACTACATTCAGGGGGAACCACCACCCTCCTCTGATCCCTCCTCCTGAGAAGACACCGAGACTCAGGATTTACTTGTGGTGAGGGTTGAATCCTGCCTCTATTCCCTGGTAGCTCCTTATCTGCTTCCACCGGAGAAGGAGTAGGTTTGAAAAGGATGGCAGAGATTATAGCTCACAGGCAGCAGTCCTTACAAGACTGGTCCCAACTGACTTCTTCCCTGGACCGCCAATCTATGACCGGGTTGTAACTCTTCAGCCAGTCAAGGCCTAAGACAATGGGAGTTGGCATACCCTTCAAGACGTAGCACAACAGGGACTCTTCATGAAGAGTCCCTATACACAGGTTAATATTATCTACAACTTGGGTCACAATCCCATGACTGAAAGAGACAGAGTCAATTGCCCGAATGGTAATGGATCTCGCTAGCATCCTACTGATCAGACCATGGATCTGAACAAAGTGAGAATCCACCAAATTGATTCCAGCCCCACTAGCCACAAGAACCAGTATAGTCTCGGTTTCCCCACCAACCACCACATCAGCTGGAATAGTACATTGAGACATAAAGGTGGAGGAAATGTACACACCCTGGTCGTATCCTTCTACACAACAAGGGGAATGCAGATTTTGAGATGGAGTACATACTTGGGCGCGAAGTGGGCAGACATTAATGTAATGATCAGTCAGACCACAGAAAAAACATGCCCCCGTCCCATGGCAAACCACATGCAACCTAGTTTGAGAGGAGACTCCTCCCACCTGCATGGGTTCATCCGTTTGCACCATTGTGTCCTCCTCCCTAGAAAGTACAACAGGGGGCAGATTTGGTGTATTTCTCTCCCTGAGGCATCTATCCACCCGGATAGCAAGGGCCATGGTGGCCTCCAAGCCAGGAGTAGCATGCTGCACCAGAGTATTCTGAAGCCTAGCTGCCAGACCCTGACAGAAATGGCTCCTAAGAGCAGGGTCATTCCACTGCGTGTCAGTGGCCCATCTCCAAAACTCCGAGCAGTAATCCTCAACCGGCTGGCCCCAGTGCTTGATTTTATAGTGTCTAGACTCAGCCAGGGAGACTCCATCAGGATCCTCATACACCAGCGTCAAAGCTGCGAAAAACTCGTCCACCTACCCCATAGATGATGAATCGGTAGGCAGGGAGAAGACCCAGGACTGGGGATCACCCTTGAGAAGGGAGACTATAATCCCCACATGCTGTTCCTCACTCCCTGAAGAACGAGGACAAAGTCTCAAATACAATTTACAGGCCTCTTTGAAGACAATAAATTTATCTCTCCCTCCAGAAAATCTGTCAGGGAGAGATACTTTAGGTTCCAGTTGAGCTAGGACTGGAGTGGAAATCAAGATTCCCTGTGTCTTTTTAAAGGATGGTGGGAGTGGACACCACCCACATAAGCTGACTAACAACAAAACCAGCAAGGAAAACAGATGTTAACCCTTGCTGGCCTGAAAGGAAAACAGCTACATTTAAATTAAAGCAGAACCAGAGCTGCCACGAATCCAAAAATGAATCGTGAAACTTGTCTCCGGTTTCAATAAGGCTAAAGGTGGGTGTAAAACAACTAACTTGTAGCACTAAATGAAAACCAAGCAGCGGCTTGTTTATTGATTGTTAGTTGTTTAACAGCCTGTATACACAGACAAACCACATTTAATATGCGTGTAGAATGATAAGAAAAAATAATAATTGTTCTATGCGCATAGGTGGCCATTGTTCTCAGCAGCACTCTCAGAGTTTGATGATTGGCATAGTGATAATATCCAGAAAACGTTAATTGGTTTAATGATACAATTTTGCATAAAAACTGTGACCAAGCTGCATCCAGCAACAGAATTCATCATGTGTGTTGCGTGTTTTTGGGTCAAGTGTAGTATAAAAGTAAGGGTTAAAATGTTAATCTTTGCAGCCTACACAAAATGCACTGCAGGAAATGAACAGATAACTAAAACATAGACAAATGCACTAATAATAATAATAATCTTTATTTATATAGCGCCAACATATTCCACAGCGCTTTACAGTTTAACAGTTTCAAAACACAAGTTATAAGTAACAACTTTAACAATACAATAATTAAGGCATAATAAGACGACCCTGCTCGTGAGAGCTTACAATCTACAATGAGGTGGGGGAGATACAATGTACAGGTATGTATTTACAATGGTGTATTTACAATAATGGTCCAGCCATCTTGAGGGAGTGAGGGATGGAGATAGTGAATGGGCTACTCATGCACACTTACACATAGAATGATTTTGATTAGTGAACATGATAGGCCGCTCTCAACAAATGTGTTTTGAGGGAGCGCCTAAAACTATGCAAATTGTGGATAGTCCTAACTTTTTGGGTTAGAGCATTCCAGAGGATTGGCGCAGAGCGGGAGAAGTCTTGGAGTCGGGAGTGGGAGGTACGGATTAGTGCCGAGGTTAGTCGAAAGTCGTTTGCAGAGGGCAGCGGTCGGTTAGGCTGATAGACAGAAATGAGGGAGGAGATGTAGGGGGGTGCTGCCCTGTGGAGAGCTTTGTGGGTGAGAACAAGTACTTTGAATTGGATACTATAAAGAATGGGCAGCCAGTGTAAGGACTGGCGAAGAGCGGACGCGTCCGAGTACCAATTAGCCAGATAGATGACCCTGGCTGCTGCATTAAGTATGGACTGGAGAGGGGATATTCGAGTAACGGGGAGGCCAATTAATAGAGCGTTGCAGTAATCCAGGCGGGAGTGGATCAATGCTACAGTGACGGTTTTTGTTGTTTCCATGGTGAGAAAAGGGCGGATTCTAGAGATGTTCTTTAGGTGTAAGTGGCAAGAGCGGGCAAGAGATTGTATATGGGATGTGAAGGAGAGATTGGTGTCAAATATAACACTCAGACAGTGCGCCTGCTGCCGGGGTGTTATTATAGTGTCACCCATGGAGAGAGAAATGTCAGATTTAGGAAGGTTAATAGATGGCGGGAGCAGTAGAAGTTCAGTTTGGAGAGGTTGAGTTTCAGAAAGAGAGTGGACATGATGTTGGAGACTGCGGACAGTCACTGGCGTTCTGTAGTACAGCGGGGGTAATGTCAGGAAATGACGTGTATAGTTGTGTGTCATCAGCATAAAGATGGTACTGAAAGCCAAATCTGCTCATGGTCGGTCCAACTGGGGCCGTGTAGAGAGAGAAGAGAAGGGGGCCAAGGACTGAGCCCTGAGGTACCCCGACAGCGAGAGGAAGAAGAGATGACGTGGAGCCAGAGAACAAAACACTGAAGGAGTGGTCAGAAAGATAGGAAGAGAACCAGGAGAGAGCAGTGTCCTTAATGCCTAGTGACTGGAGCCTAGAGAGTAGGAGATGGTGGTCAACAGTGTCGAAAGCTGCAGATAGGTCAAGAAGAATGAGCAGAGAGTCGTCACGGTTACGTTTTGCTGTCAGAAGGTCATTAGTCACTTTGATGAGTGCAGTTTCAGTTGAATGTAGGGGGCGGAAGCCGGACTGCGAAGGGTCTAGAAGGGAGTGAGTGGAGAGGTAACGGGTAAGGCGGGAGTAAACTAGGCGCTCCAAAAGTTTAGCGATGAAGGGGATATTGGAGACTGGTCTGTAGTTGTTTGTGCAGGATGGGTCTAGAGTGGGTTTCTTTAGTAATGGAGTAACGATGGCATGTTTGAAGGAGGATGGGAAAATGCCAGAGGAGAGGGAGAGATTAAAGATTGCAGTTAGGTGAGTTGTGATGACTGGAGAGAGAGACTAGAGGAGATGTGAGGGAATGGGGTCGGTAGTGCATGTGGTCGGACGAGAAGAAGAGAGAAGTCTGGAGACTTCTTCTTCTGTGATGGGATCAAATGTGGAAAGTGAGCCAGGGGAGATGCAGGAAGGGATGGGAGTCACAGCACTTGGTGGTTGGGAGCAGATTTCCTGACGGATATTATCTATTTTTTCTGTGAAGTGGGAGGCCAGGTCATCAGCACAAATGTCTGTGATAGGCACTTGTGCTTTTGGCCTGAGGAGGGAGTGAAAAGTGTGGAAAAGTTTATTGGGGTTGTTGGCTAGTGAGAAGATAAGGGTGGTGAAGTAGGTCTGTTTGGCGAGATGAAGGGCAGCGTTATAGGTTCTTAACATAAATTTGAAGTGGATGAAGTCTTCTGGTGTGCAGGTTTTTCTCCATAGGCGTTCAGCACTCCTAGAGCATTGCTGGAGAAGTCGAGTTTGCGATGTGAGCCAGGGCTGTTTTACTCTGTGCTTGGAGGCTCTGAGGGTGATTGGAGCTACTAGGTCAAGGGTGCTTCTAAGAGTGTCATTGTAGTGATGAACAGCCAGATCAGGACAGGAAAAAGAGGAGATTGGGGACAGTGATGAGTGTAGAGAGTCTGAAAGTGTCTGAGGGTTAATGGCTTGTGGATTTCAGATTGTGTGGTAGGAAGGAGTGAGCTGGGGTGGGTGAGGATTTGTGAGCATGAAGGAGAGTATGTTGTGGTTAGAGAGTGGAAGCATTGAGTTATTTAGGTGGGAGATTGAACAGAGCCGGAAAAAGACGAGATCAAGGGTGTTACCGTCCTTGTGTGTCTCAGAGGTTGAAAGCTGCAAGAGGCCTAGAGAGGTGGTAAGTGATAGAAGCTGGGATGCAGATGTGGAAGTAGGACTGTTAATGGGGATGTTGAAATCTCCCAGGATAAGAGTTGGTAGCTCTGAGGACATGAAGTGCGGCAGCCTGGCAGAAAAGTGGTCAAGGAAGTGGGTGGGTGAGCCTGGGGGCCGGTATATGATGACTACTCTGAGGGAGAGGGGACGGAAGAGCCTGATGGTGTGGACCTCAAAAGAAGGGAATGTGAGTGATGGAACTGGGGGGATGACCTGTAAAGTGCATTGTGGGAACAGGAGTATGCCGATTCTACCACCAAGTCTGTTTGTGGGTCTCGGGGAATGAGAGAATTGTAAGCCACCATAGGAAATGGCAGCAGGAGAGACAGTGTCAGAATCCTGAATCCAGGTTTCAGTGAGGGCCAACTGATTAAGAGAGTTGTTCATAAAGTAGTTGTGCTGGAAAGGAAGCTTGTTACAAACAGACCGTGGATTCCAGAGGGCACAATTAAAGGATGGAGATGAGGGAGTGCAAGTAATATTAATAAGATTATTATGGTTTCGATATGAGGTATGGTAGGGGTTGATGTTGGGGGATGTGTTATGAATGAGTCACCGGAGGAGGAAAAAACAAAAATGCAAGCTAAGTCCTGAAAACCGGAGAGGTTGGTAGCTAGCGGATTGCAGACCCCTGATCCTATTCACAACTAACAGTAGCCGTGGAGTGTTCCTACGCTGGTCCTAGACGCCTCTTCACAGCCGGAGAACTAAATAAGCCTAAAGAAAGAAAGGGGAAATCTAAACTGCCCCAGAGCAGACCCCAAAGCAATAGACAGCCCCCAACATGTATTGTCGGTGAAAACAGATGAAAACACAAACACAGACAGACAGGCAGAGCAAATGATGGGGCCCAACTAACTAGATAGGAAAGAACAGAAAAGATGCTGGCTGCAATCCGCAAAAACCCTACCAAAAATGTTCCAACACGTCTGATAGGAAAAACATCCCTGAAGTCACTAGACTTCAAAATCCCTATATCAGCACTCCAATATATTCTGAAGACAGAGCAAAAGAGATTTAACCGATCAGGGACAAAAATGGAATTTCAGCAGAGCCCCAGCTGGGGCTGGCAGAACACAAAACTAAGCAAATCAGACAAAATCTCATGGAACAATAACAGAGCAAAATTTAGCTTTAGAAGACAGGAACTGAACTGGAGGCCAGAGCTCAGAGCAGAGAAATCACCAGCAACCCTACAGGGCGTCGGCTGCCTTATATCCACTCAGAGATTCCGGATGTCCAATCGCAATCCACCTGTTCAGGTGACAGGTTTCTCCCATCCAAATCAGTTTCACCACCTCCTTTCACCAGCAGAGGGAGTTCATCGGACATCAAAGGTGAACGAGAAAATGAGCTCACAACAGGGATGGTGGACCAGGGTTGGGGGAGATGTCCCCTGAAATCAGTAGGAGTAGGAAAATAAAGAGCAAATAGTTGTTGGAATTGTGAGGCCTTGATAAAATATACAGTACAGACCAAAAGTTTGGACACACCTTCTCATTCAAATAGTTTTCTTTATTTTCATGACTATGAAAATTGTAGATTTACTCTGAAGGCATCAAAACTATGAATTAACACATGTGGAATTATATAATTAACAAAAAAGTGTGAAACAACTGAAAATATGTCTTATATTCTAGGTTCTTCAAAGTAGCCACCTTTTGGTTTGATTACTGCTTTGCACACTTTTGGCATTCTCTTGATGAGCTTCAAGAGGTAGTCACAGGAAATGGTTTTCCAACAGTCTTGAAGGAGTTCCCATAGATGCTTAGCATTTGTTGGCCCTTCTTCCTTCACTCTGCGGTCCAGCTCACCCCAAACCATCTCGATTGGGTTCAGGTCTGGTGACTGTGGAGGCCAGGTCATCTGGCGTAGCACCCCATCACTCTCTTTGTTTGTCAAATAGCCCTTACACAGCCTGTAGGTGTGTTTGGGGTCATTGTCCTGTTGAAAAATAAATGATGGTCCAACTAAACGCAAACCGTATGGAATAGCATGCCGCTGCAAGATGCTGTGTTAGCAATGCTGGTTCAGTATGCCTTCAATTTTGAATAAATCCCCAACAGTGTCACCAGCAAAGCACCCCCACACCATCACACCTTGTCCTCCATGCTTCACAGTGGGAACCAGGCATGTAGAGTCCATCCGTTCACCTTTTCTGTGTCGCACAAAGACACGGTGGTTGGAATCAAAGATCTCAAATTTGGACTCATCAGACCAAACAAAGCACAGATTTCCACTGGTCTAATGTCCTTTCCTTGTGTTCTTTAGCCCAAACAAGTCTTTTCTGCTTGTTGCCTGTCCTTAGCGGTGGTTTCTTAGCAGCTATTTAGCATGAAGGCCTGCTGCACAAAGTCTCCTCTTAAAAGTTGTTGTAGAGATGTGTCTGCTGCTAGAACTCTGTGTGGCATTGACCTGGTCTCTAATCTGAGCTGCTGTTAACCTGCGATTTCTGAGGCTGGTGACTCGGATTAACTTATCCTCCGCAGCAGAGGTGACTCTGGGTCTTCCTTTCCTGTGGCGGTCTTCATGTGAGCCAGTTTCTTTGTAGCGCTTGATGGTTTTTGCCACTGCACTTGGGGACACTTTCAAAGTTTTCCCAATTTTTCGGACTGACTGACCTTCATTTCCTAAAGTAATGATAGCCACTTGTTTTTCTTTACTTAGCTGCTTTTTTCCTGCCATAATACAAATTCTAGCAGTCTATTCAGTAGGACTATCACCTGTGTATCCACCAGACTTCTGCACAACACAACTAATGGTCCCAACCCCATTTAGAAGGCAAGAAATCCCACTTATTAAACCTGACAGGGCACACCCGTGAAGGGAAAACCATTTCCGGTGACTACCTCTTGAAGCCCATCAAGAGAATGCCAAGAGTGTGCAATGCAGTAATCAAAGCAAAAGGTGGCTACTTTGAAGAACCTAGAATATAAGACATATTTTCAGTTGTCTCACACTTTTTTGTTAATTATATAATTCCACATGTGTTAATTCATAGTTCTGATGCTTTCAGAGTGAATCTACAATTTTCATGGTCATGAAAATAAAGAAAACTCTTTGAATGAGAAGGTGTGTCCAAACTTTTGGTGTGTACTGTATATCTCAGAAGTCATTGTATTCATCATGCAATGTTGTGGCCTGGTGATAAATTCCAATGGTATATTAAAACATACAGTGCAAAAAAAGCACAATGCAAAGTCATCGGGGCAACATGCAACAGCTTCCCAAACAATTAACATTAGGCTGCTCAACTGGTTATTATGATATGCTCATCAGACTCCCCAAAAAGCTTTTGGCAGCCATAAGAGGCAAATGCATATCCAGAGCTGATACATAATAAGAGTTTTTCTACCATATACTTCTCAATCACAGTTGCCAAATTGCCATTATCATGTGTGGGGATCAAGCAGCTGTGACTCCAGCTGATTCCCAGAACAAAAAGGTCCTGACACTAGTTCTCATGGACAGATTATCACATGTCTCAGTCCATATTTGCATTGCAATAAATTAATTAATGAAAAAATATGGTAATAAGTATATTAGTAGTTACAGGTACTGGAGTTAATATGTAGAGTAAATATTAAATGTGTGTGATCTAACATAGCAGTAAAGAAGCGCAATGTGCTTTTATACATTTATGCCACATTGGCTGTGCATATAATGCTAGCGTGGGACACACCCCGTACCCCAGTTATACGAAAGCAGCGTTATAAAGGTATGTGTAATTAGCATTGCTAGCAATGAGTATGTCCAAACTTAGAAATCCTGTAGAGATTCCATGGCGAGGACCCTACTTCGGTGACTTGGGAGTGTACATGGCGAGGCAACATGCTACTCCATTGCACACTGCTTTTTAAGTGAAAAGGAGCAGTGCAGTAGTCCTTAATAAATAACCTCTTAACCTCTTCTGTCAAAGGGGAAAGTAGAGTTGTATTTATGTGCAAATCTGAGCCTGCACCCCTCGGGGTGGGCAGAGAAATATCCATTGCTTCTTTTTCTGTTTGGGATTAGTGGATTATCTACACGAATCCCCCTGCTCAGTTTTTCCCTCCTCCCTCATTTTCGCCAGTTACATCAGGACAGCTGCCCCTAAATCTTTTCCCAGGCAGCCATGTCACATGGCGGGCCCCAGAAGAGCTGCTAACGCGGCATTCAATTTTCCTGACAAAAGCTGAGAGGGGGCACATTTACCAAACAACAGAAAGTCCCTGCTAATCAATACGGCCTGGCCCACGTGGGCCACACACTGCTCCTGATGGCTAATCGATAGGCCTTTCCCGCTGACTCGGGCACATCTGCTGTGTGTGGTGACGAGCCCTGGGAGAAGACACTGAGGATCTGATCCCCGAACCACTGAACTGTCTGCAATGTTCTGCTCAAATATTGTATCAAACACCGTTAGAATAGTAACGCAACATAAATCCAGCAGGGGACGAGCCGCTGTTTGTGCTATCTCATTTATATCTCCTAATACATGGGTAGGTTCCATTTTTGCAGGGCAGAGTAGTCATTTATTGCCATTATCAAGCCAAACACATGGGAACTGCTGAATGCCAATCTGTATCCAGGAAGGTAATATGCCCATACGTCTTCTCGTAGCCACAGACCGCAGAACATAATTCATTCTTCAATTATTTTTCGTATGATGCCATGTTAGGAGTTACTGTTAGTTCAGGGAAGTTCGGACAGGCCCGGGCAGCAGCCATCTGCAAATGTGCAAATGAAACAAGGACTGTGAAATAGGCTTTACATGTCCTGTCTTTGTGATGTGTTGCTCTATGTATAGTACATCTCTATGATTGCATACAATAAAGATGCGCACTCAAAGACATTTTTTTTTAATAATGAACCAAATATTTGGCAACATCAGAGAAGTGTGCATAGAAAAATACATAACACTTGCAAATGCCTATAGCATGGACATACACTATTTAAGGGTTCTAACAACAATACGGTAATAATTCTAGATACGGTACATTGCTCTATGTCCGGCGAGGTCAAATAGTTAAGTCGAATTTTTGAGGTCTTTGTAAATAAAGTATCAGAGTACAGGACCAATACAAGCAGTACATGTTGTAGTGGTTGATTATACTAAAGGGATATTTATTAGGAAACCTGAAAATGTACACTGCGGCTTCTGTAGCGACAGTCGCCGAGATCAGAGCCGGGGGTACCAAACTTTAGCACCACATAAATATTGCAGTGTTGGCACAACCAAAGATTTGATGTATAAACTCGGTTTACTATTGGGGAGAAAAAAGTTTGTAACTTGATATTTCTAACAATCTGACTTGATCTAATTCTCTGGCTTTCAGAAATAAAGGGGTCAACCAAGACTTTTCTTTTTTTTTTATATGGGGCTAAGAACAGGAGTTTTCTTACTTTTTCATACTGGGCTAAGAACTTACTAGCAAGTACCTGATAACTACAAGCTTGTTTTGCCCAACAAACATCTCTGGTGGCCCAGAATGCTCACGTGCTGTTCCTGCAATTTTGCTGCTTCCGGCAATGTCACGTCAGCAGAGCAGCTTCTTCTCTTCTGCTACTGCTAATGTCATGCTGATTAACAGCAGGCACCCCCGTACTTAACTGCAGTGACCTAGCTGTCAATTAGCATAACGTCAGCAATGATGCACCATTGACAGAGCAGATTGGAAGAGAAAAAGCTGCTCTGTCAACGTAAGGTCAAAAGAAGCAGGAGAGTCAACACCTAAGCCGCCAGTGATTGTGGCCAGGCAGAACAGACTGATAGTTATCAACTACCTGAATGTAAGTTCTTAGCCCCATGCAAAAAAATGACCTATATCCCGAGGGGTACACAAGAGGCATTATTATTGTTTAGGGGTGCAAAAGGGGCGCTATTATTATATAGAGGAGCAAAGGGGCATTAATATTGTATAAGGGACATAAATATTGTGTTGGTGAACCAATAAACACATGGCAAAGGGGACATGACATATGCCAGGTATGTTAAGGGTAGAAGGGTGTGCTGTTAGTTTTGGGGCACACAAAAGTGGTGTACAGTGAAAATGAGTTGAATTATTGTGCAGAGCACTGCCCAGGTTGTTTAGAGATTGTTAAAAGTTATGAGCCAAAGATTTCTTATGTTACATTCTACAGAACCAAGATGTCAATGGAAGAATTTGTGAAGTTCCCTGGAACGGGTGTGGAATAAGGAAAAGGAAGGATAACAAAACGAGAGAATGTCCCCGAAAGCCACGGAATTTCTCTGCACAGTATACACATATACGATCGCTGTATGGTGGTAATATCGGTATGGGTGCAGTAGTTTTACTTAATGATCAAAAAAATTTATGTATTTTTGTACCGTGTTAACCAGTAGATAAAAAATTATTTAGAATTGAGAGTCCTCAGTGGTTGATACCTTTTAATGGCTAACTGAAAAGATGGTAACACATTGCAAGCTTTCGAGACTACTCAGGTCTCTTCATTAGGCAAAGACTTTGTCTGATGAAGAGACCCGAGTAGTCTCGAAAGCTCGCAATGTATTACCATCTTTTCAGTTAGCCATTTAAAGGTATCAACCACTGAGGACACTTAATGATCAATGCAGTGGTATTATTTGGTCTCTATGTGGTGGTAATTTGTGGTTATGATGTAGAACTATTATTCATTCCTTATTCAGTGGTTTTGTTGGTAATATTGGTGTTAGCATAATGGGGTTTGTCGGATAAGAGTATGATGGTGTTTGTTACTTGTATAGTGGTATCATTTGATATCTTTGTGACTGTGTTGTTTATTGTATTGCTTTTTTGGAGGGATACAAGCAGCATGACCTGCTGATAGTTATGATGGGGAATGGGTTTGATCAGCTGAAAAAAGTTGCCCCAGGGCCCATAGGACACTAGTTACGCCTCTGATTCATTCACTTTTGTTTCACAGCTGGTGATCGGTGAATGGATATGGTGAAGGAGGAGTAAAAGTGATTGTCTGAAACTTTTTTTAATTCAAGCTAGTCTAGCAGTCAGCTGTACGAAAAGTGCATTATTATATTCAAGTCGTTAAAAATTGCAATCCATGTATTATATGGACTGCTCTGGTCTGCAAGCGAGAGAGGCACATCTTGTTACTTAAGTGGAGTACGCTAACATGAATAGCAAAATATAATAATTATGGTTTTTTTCAGCACATATTGAATCACTTCTTCCTTCATCACTGTTTTTACTAATAGAAGGATACCCCCTCTATCTTCTTATATGCACTCTTCAGCTACATTCACACTAGGCATTTTTTTGCACCATTTTTTTTCTGCAGCAAAACCTGATATCTTGGAAGGAATGAAGCTTCAGAAAAAAAGCATGTTTCCTTGCGTCTTTTGTGCGGTTTTAGTATGCTAGATTTGTTTCTTGTGCATGCTGATAAAGTTTAGCGTTGAAAAAAATGTCCAATGGGAGAAAAAGCTGAAAAAAAGCTGAAAGAAGTGACATGCTCCATTGTGCAAAAAACTGTGCAAAGTACAAAACACTGCAGACATAAAAAAAGAAGCTGTGTGCATGAGATTTCTGAAATGTCATAAACTTTGATGGTACTCTAAAACATAGTTGAAAATTAGCATAAAAAAAGCTGCAAAAATGCCTAGCGTAATCTTAGCCTTAGAGACCCCCCTTTAATTCTACATTATACATTGTCATTCTGTGGCAAAGACCCCTTATTATTTGAACATGACAATGATCCACTATACATTGAGTTACAAAATTATTTTTTACAAAAATGGTTGTCATCGTTTAATTTTAAAATCTCCCTTGCTTTGACCACAGCTTTTTCAAATATGTAACTGTAAGCCAGGCCTGACGTCATAATTTTATCATCAGTCCCCATTTGCAGTAACCTTCAAGTAGAATTTATGAAAATCTCTGTCCAATATCTAATGTAAAGTCTTTTAAGGAAAAAATGGTGGATGAATGAGCAACAAAGAGATGGTATAACTCCAAATCACTGCTTAGCGGATGATTTAGTACGCACATATGGATGTGATGTTCAAATGGCCATATGCTTTTGACTGTGAGATAATTCTCTAAATATCTTAATATAACTCTAAAGCTACATTGTGACAGATATTCTAATGCAGTACGTGTGAGCTTGATTTTCCTTCACTTACAAGTCCATCCATCATCTCTAACTATCGTCCAAGGTCATCAATCATTCATCACATTTAAGTATCAGTCAAATCTCACCGTTACCTATCATTTCTATCTATGAACAGTATCTTAGTGTCTCTCTTGATAATTTTCTGCGTATTTCAATCCCTGTGTGGGATCTATTAAAAGTCTAATGGTGCACTCCAAGGCAGAAAATTAGAACGAAAAATCAGGCGTTCAAAGAACATGGTGAAAAAAACCTCTGAAATTCTACCTAAAGAAAGAACAATTTCTGAACTGAAAGTAACGTTAAACTGTTATACATCAGATTACAAAAAACTGTAAAGACAATGAATCTGTTGGGCATGGTTGTTCTGCCCGTGTTTGTGAGGGTATCCTCCGGGTTTTCTCTGGTTTCCTTTCACACGCCAAAGACTTATAGGAAATCTAGATTGTAAGCCCCAATGGGGACAGCGATGATAATGTCTGTAAAGTGCCGTGGCGTTAATGGTGAAGCGAGTAGATATACTTGTGGTGTTATAGTGTTAGAGAAAACAATAAATGCTTTTCTCATAGGTACATATTGAATTTCAGTAAAAGACATGCTTCTAGAATGAAGAGGCTGGCAAACTTTCCAGTATGTTCTGTTGATGAAAGTCAACTTTTATTGCCTCTGAGCTTGTTTTGTTGTTGGAGAGTGTGTATCTCTTTGTCTTTTTTGGTGCTTGTCTCAGTAGATTTATGACTACTGGATAGAGATGAGTAGATTCGTGGAAATTCAGGTTCTCGTACCCAACCAAACTTTAAACCAAAGTTTGGTTCAGGTACCAGAATTGTACCGGAACTTGAACCCAATAGAAATCAATGGGGGAAAGAAAACTAAAATTGGAAAATATTTCTCTCCTCGCCAAACTGAAAAACAGACTGCAAGGAGAAGTTCAGAGTTCATCACTGGAAATTAGGTATCTGGTATGAACCCCAAACTTTGCAACTCAGGGTTGCTCAAGTCTACTACTAGAGATGAGCCAACCCGAACTGAGAAGTTTGGGGTTCGTACCAGACACCAAGTGTCCAATGCTGAACTCCGAACACCGACTTCTCTTGGCAGTCCGTTTTACAGTTCGGGAGGAGAGAGAGATTGATTTTCGAGCTCCAAAGATCAGGTCCACATTGATTTCAATGGAGTTCGGGTTCAAGTTGAAGCTCGGATACACTTCTGGTACTCGAATCAATCTTCGAATTAAAGTTCGGTGGGGTTCCAGAACCAGAACTTCCATGGGGCTGCTCATCCCTAATGACTATAGAGTACATGACAGTTAAGCTGAAATGTGGTCTTAAATCAGCTGAGGTTGGCTCAGAAAAGAAAAAAACTGATAAGAGATACAGACTCCCTTACACCAGTTTGGAATGAGTTGACTTATGGATTCTCCATTAACTCCTTCTGCAGCCAGAAAAGTGTAGTGAAGCAAATAGCCTGTGGAAAACAAAGTGTAAAATTGTCAAAGAAACCCAACAGTGATTTTAAGTAAAAAAAAAAGGGTTTCCAAAGGTGTCCTTATCCTTAACTTTAGTACTGATTCCGAATAAAATATCCCCATAGTGCACACAAGCCCTTTTGGCTCTACGCAGAGATTTTGGTTACTGAAAATCATTTAACATTCCGATTTGCCCAGAGTTGAGTCAGATTTCCAGTAACAAATCTCTAAACACGTGTTTTGAGCACTGTACATTGCACTTACGTTCTAAAAATCAGTGGTAGTTCAAGGTCAGTTTTCTCGTATGTCATCTCCTTACAAGTATTCATGACCTATCAAAGCATTATTTAGTCTGAAATTCCTCCTGAAAGGGCTTTCAGTGGTGAAAATCACTAAGTAGCAAATAAGGATTTTATGCCCAATAGACGTAGAAATCTAGAAGCGGAGGTCCAAGCTCACATACTCTGCATGTGATATTCGGACATAATTTTTTGGAATGGATTTCAAGATTCAAATTTAAAGTAATAATTGACAGGTATTTGACAAATTACTAAAGTAAAAAATGAATAAACCAAATGTGAAAAAATTTAGTGTTGAAATAAATGCTACTTTTACCAGATCTTTTGGAAACATCCTATGAATTATAACACTATACATGTTTTCGAAAAGAATGGCTGCCAACTGGTTTACCCAATTGTTTCAATGAAGTGAACTTTCCCAGTCATTTCTGCCTCCTGTTTGCTGGACAGCTAATACAGGCTACTATACGTTGCTTAAACAATGCATCTGTAATCTTTTTTTTTTTTTTTTAGGCGACACAAAGGGTTAATAAGCTTGTCACGATGTAGAGCGCAAACTGCAATTGGCAGAGCCAGTTCAGCCCAAATCATGGAATTATTTTCCGTTTTCTTTTAACAAGGCCATTGTGTTCTCATCTGACCTTTCACCCCTGATGCACAGCCCTGAACAGTGGTCTGGGATTCCCAGGAATGGGTACATCGAGGTGGGGTGAGGAAAAGCGAGAAAGGAAATGCTTACAGTTACCAGGGCAACATGACCTTGCTCTGTCTGTGGGTAACAAAGGAGAGATTCACGTCCATTCTATTAGTGGTCAGCCTCCTTTCACTGTGGCCCTACAGAAGATGTGAGAGCTGCACTCGGGGCATAACAGGACGTGCATGCTCCACACTGCAATGTAGGACACTTGTCCAGTGGGAATCCTGCTAAAACAAAGGCATCACCTTCCCATGTCTGCAAACTCTTCTGGGTCCCAACACTCGTCAATCCTAAAGTGTGAAGTACGAAATCCGAGTTCAAAGCAATCGTTCGCAAGGAAAACATCTGATGCTTTAAAAAATGTATATTTCATAAGTCAAATCATTGCAAATGAAAGCACATCAATATCCATTAATATACATGTGCTTTTTTTACATGACGTTACCTGTAGTATACATTAATGTCCAGTTTGGTGTCCGTTTTTGTATTAAGAATATTCTACATGTTGAAAAAATAGTTTAAAATTTGCTGTAGTCTTTTTGGAATATGTTTCCATGTGTGTTTTACATAAAAACACGTTCAAATTACTGCAATTAATCTTTTCCATTGTTTACCAAGCTGCTAATTAGTTGTAGTCATGCTAGAAGAAGTTGAGTATCACCTCATCTATTAAAAATTTGTATTTTACTATGAGGTTACACGTACTGATACTAATTGACATAATAGAGAAATTAGAGGTATTCAAAATATGTGGAACCTTATATCAAAGGTCAAGTAGTTAAAATATAAGCATATTATAATGACATAATTCCCTAACTAAATAAACTATATAAATATAATCAAACTGATGTACATACTGTATATACACTCACTGGCCACTTTATTAGGTACACCTGTCCAACTGTGTGTTAAGACTTAATTTCTAATCAGCCAATCACATGGCGGCAACTCAGTGCATTTAGGCATGTAGACATGGTCAAGACAATCTCCTGCAGTTCAAACCGAGCATCAGTATGGGGAAGAAAGGTGATTTGAGTGCCTTTGAACGTGGCATGATTGTTGGTGCCAGAAGGGCTGGTCTGAGTATTTCAGAAACTGCTGATCTACTGGGATTTTCACGCACAACCATCTCTAGGGTTTACAGAGAATGGTCCGAAAAAGAAAAAAAATCCAGTGAGCGGCAGTTCTGTGGCCGGAAATGCCATGTTGATGCCAGAGGTCAGAGGAGAATGGGCAGACTGGTTCGAGCTGATAGAAAGGCAACAGTGACTCAAATTGCCACCCGTTACAACCAAGGTAGGCAGAAGAGCATCTCTGAACGCACAGTGCGTCGAACTTTGAGGCAGATGGGCTACAGCAGCAGAAGACCACACTGGGTACCACTCCTCTCAGCTAAGAACAGGAAACTGAGGCTACAATTTGCACAAGCTCATCGAAATTGGACAGTAGAAGATTGGAAAAACGTTGCCTGGTCTGATGAGTCTCGATTTCTGCTGCGACATTCGGATGGTAGGGTCAGAATTTGGCGTAAACAACATGAAAGCATGGATCCATCCTGCCTTGTATCAACGGTTCAGGCTGGTGGTGGTGGTGTCATGGTGTGGGGAATTTTTTCTGGGCACTCTTTGGGCCCCTTGGTACCAATTGAGCATCGTTGCAACGCCACAGCCTACCTGAGTATTGTTGCTGACCATGTCCATCCCTTTATGACCACAATGTACCCAACATCTGATGGCTACTTTCAGCAGGATAATGCGCCATGTCATAAAGCTCGAATCATCTCAGATTGGTTTCTTGAACATGACAATGAGTTTACTGTACTCAAATGGCCTCCTCAGTCACCAGATCTCAATCCAATAGAGCATCTTTGGGATGTGGTGGAACGGGAGATTCGCATCAGGGATGTGCAGCCGACAAATCTGCGCCAACTGTGTGATGCCATCATGTCAATATGGTCCAAAATCTCTGAGGAATGCTTCCAGCACCTTGTTGAATCTCTGCCACGAAGAATTGAGGCAGTTCTGAAGGCAAAAGGGGGTCCAACCCGTTACTAGCATGGTGTACCTAATAAAGTGGCCAGTGAGTGTATATATATATATATATGTACACTGTACACCACTATCTAACTGCAGACACCATAGAGCCCAAAAATCATCCCGGCAGTTTCACCGTAGTTGGTTACCTAAAACTCGTACTTGAGGGAGAAGAAGCAACAGATACCACTGCCAAACTACCCTTCACTCCCAAAAAAATTCACAAAAATTACTATTCTTGTTTAGAAACAGAGCTTTCCTACATTTTCTTATCTCACCTCATGTAACTCAGTGAGTACCCACTGTCATGGAAGAGAACTACTATACATGTTCATTTAATTTCAAAGTGAAACTTCATGGGAAAAAAAATATGCTATGTGTTGTATGCACATCACTCAGTATATGAAGGTGATACAAAAGAAACATAAGGTCTTTCGGGAATCCTGGGGAAGTCAGGGCAACCAATAATTATAATTGTTCACAGTAGAGGGGAGGTAATGGTTTACAGGCACTAACAACTAAAGTGGCATCAACAGTATAGTAGGCCTCTGACACCACTAAAGTGGCATCAATTTCCACAGAGTAGAAATAGTATAAAAGGCATTTGACACACCTTCTACTACATCCAACCCATCAGATGGAGAGTCATATTTGAGTCTCCACATTTCAAAAAATAATTGTCACACACCACTAAAGTGGCATCAATTTCCACAGAGTAGAAATGGTATAATAGGCCTCCGACACACCTTCCACCACAGGCCACCCACCTGATGGAGACTCAACTTGGAGCCTCCACATTTCAAAAAATTGTTTGTAACATAAGCAGCAGTAGCAACAGCAGGCACAGAAGAAACCACAAAGATGGCACAGACTGCAATAATGCGAGATTACTAAAAACGACTCCATCGCCTAGACTGCCTAATCTGCTACTGGGGTGTAAAAGTCTATGGAAATCCATGACTTGTTCATTTTGATGAAAGTTAGGTGGTTCTACACTTTCAGGGGACAGCCAGATGCCTTTATCCCACAGGACACGACCTGCAGCACTGTAGACACGTTCAAGTGCAGCAAGAAGGTGCTCATGTGTCGGGCGCTTCCATGAGGTCCAAGTCCATGCTGTGTTGATGGTGGGGTAACACTCAAGGTTGCTTCCTCCATCCCCTATCCCCAAACACGGACAACAGACAGCGGATCATCAACCTCTTAATCCCCTGACTGTTGCACATCCAACACCTGGTCCTCCTCCATTTGTTCCTCGGCTCTTGCATCTTCACTATCAGTTTGTCTGGTACCATGAACCCCTCTTGATCGCTGTAAGCCACCCGCCTGTGCAATGACAGTTCGGAAATTTGAGATATTGTTATCCCTTCCACAACCTCCAAGGCTTCCAACGCTTCCTCTGGGACGATCATCTCCTCGTACAGACTATTCAAAGTGTGCTCCAGCATGTAGATGACCGGATTAGTGATGCTGATGACAGCATCGTCAGCGCTAACCATGTTAGTAGCCATTTCAAAACTGTTAATAAATCTCATAGTCCTTTTTTAGAAAGGCAAAGTCACTTTAATACTGAGCTCAACATATTCCACAAGAAGGTATACCAGGTGGAAGAAAAAGTGAAAATAAGAGAAAATATTGATTGTTAAAAATAATTCTTTATTAAATATTATTAAAAAGAGAAGTTAAAAAGACAGGGCAAAAGGCCTCCAAAAAAAAGGGGGATAGGCTGTGGCAAAACGGTATGCAATGATGTAAAAAAATAATATTACACACACAATAATAACCCTGTAGATTTAAATATAAATACAAAAATGGTTCTTGCATGCTAAAGTAATAATAATAATTCCTGCCAGAGTCAGTGCACCATAGTAGATGACAATGAACACATTGCTTGTTACTACTAGGTTTTGCAAAAAAGGCAATATTGCACATTGCCCGTGTGGCTGTGGAAAAAGTAGAGGTAAATTAGATGTAAATATAAAGAGGTATTGACATGCAAAATAATCACTGCAGGGTTCAACATGCCTCAGTAGACAAAAGCCATTGTTTGTTACTGCTAAGTATCTGCAAAGGAAATAGTATTGCACATTGCCCATGTGACTATTAGCGTCCTGAGTGTGCTAAAGGGTTAATGAGTAAAGTGTGCCAGGGAGCTGCACAGAGTATAATAGAAATAAAGTGCCTGATATAAACCGGGGACTGGTTGTTAATACCTGAGTTAGAAGAATGTGCCGGATTCGGTGCAGCGTCCACAGGTAACAGCTGAGGGAATGCCGCAGGAGTCTCCCCCCGCACGACGAGCGCCGTTTCGCTATGTGGCTTCTTCCAGGGGTGTGTCAAAACTGTGCAGAAAGGTGCAGAGGTCCTTCACCTGTAACCACTCCGCAAGCGTGATTTGCACCATGCCCGGACTGCATTGGCCCAGGCTATGCGAAAGGACATACTACACCAAGGCTCATTGCTTCTGCCACAGCCGCTGCAACATGGACAAAGTGGAATTCCACTGTGTCAGAATTGCTAATCAAACGGTTAACTGGTAGGCCAAAATACCTCTGTAGTAATGCAAGTTGATGACCTGCAGGATACGATCGTTGGAAGTGAGCATACGGCGACCATGCTTTATGCGGCATGACATCCAGGCTTGGATAGTGGCGGCGAAATTGCTGTACCACCAGGGTGAGGACGTGAGCCATGCAAGGCACATGTGTGAGGTTACCATGGCATAGGGCAGCCACCAGGTTTGCACTGTTATCACACACAGACTTCTCTGGCTCCAGGTTTAGTGGAGACAGCCATTGCTCTAACTTGGCCTAAATACCTGTCCACAACTCTTGAGCTGTGTGACTGTGATCTACAAGGTATATTAATTTAAACACTGCCTGATTGTGGTGAGCCATGACTGCTCTTTACGGAGGTGGGGGAGATTCTATCTGCATTATTGGAATGTGTGTCTGATTAAGGGAGAGGTTGAGGGCACAAGTGGAGACCGTAGAGGAGGTGAAGGAGCAGGGACAGACACTCACAACTTGTGGCCCCTGTGCAAGAAATGTGTCTGTGGCCCTCTCTTCTTATTATTATTTCATTGTTCTTGCCCACCACACCTGTCCTCTCCCTCACCAAACTCAGTGTCCTCTCCACCACCATACCTCAGTGTCCTTTCCACCACCCCAGCCTTGTTCTCACCCACCACACTTGTGTCCTCTCCACCAGCCCCATCATTGTTGTAGCTCACCCCCATCATTGTTGTCCCCCACCACACCTGTACTGTCCCCCTTCCACAATTCAGTGTCCTCTCCACCACCATACTTTACTGTCCTCTCCACCACCTCATCATTGTTCGCCCCCACCACACCTGTGTCCTCTCCACCAGCCCTATCATGGTTGTCCCCTACCCTACCTTAGTGTCCTCTCCACCAGCCTCATCATTGTTGTCCATCAGCCTCATCATTCTTCTCCCCCGCCACCTCTGTATCTTCTCCACAGTGTATTGTTTAAAAAAACACACAGCACCACTAATCTCTCTGTCCCTTCCCCAGCAGCATCGTCATCGCCGGCAGCTTTCTCTCTGAAACAGGCATGAGCTACTTGCTGACATCATCAAGCCACATGTGCCTGTGTCAGGAAGAAGAAGGCGCTGCAGGAAGCAGAGGATGGATACCTACAGCTCCGCTCCCATTTTCTTCTGTAGGCAGCGGAGATGCAGGGATTGCCTCCTGCCCACCGCACATGAGAGCAATCTGGCCATGGGCCCCTAGGAGCCTCGAGCTCCGAGAAACAGGCCAGATTGCCCTCAGTATTAGCTACCCTCCAAGCGTCACCCCTTCACCTCCGTGTCCCAGTGCAGTTGCACAGGCTGCACCATTGGTATGTTCGTGGGTCGCCCTCCCAGGGCTGTGGTGTACTCGGTACTGGGCCGGTATCAGCGGGATGTGTCACAGCAGCGTGGACCCAGTCCGTGGCCCTGGGTGCCCAAGTAATGGGGGAATGTAATGGTTTGAATGAATAGTTTGTGACGCCACCTGTGGTGTTCGGCAAGTGAGATGTTAGGCCGACGCTGCATTCAGATCCTCTTGGGCTGGTGGTGTGTTGCAGCCGAGATGGTGAAGCCCCCCACAGGTGGAGCTGTAGCCCCAGGGCAGTGTAGATGTGGGGGAAGAGGAGAGGCACAAGCGGTGTAGAAGCTGGTACCTAGATATAGCAGGGCTGGATGCATTGGCGCAAGAATAAATGGAGGACACTAGGGCTTGCAGTTCCAAAGCTTTACTCACAGTCTGTAGTACACACAGGTGCCTGCCTCCGTGCCGTGTCCTCCAGGTCAGGGACTCAGTCAACCTCCGGGCAAGATGGAATGCTCCCTTCCAACGCTCCGCCAACATGTGCCTTTCTGAACGTCTCCTCTATAGCGCCTTTAAGTGTGAAGTACTCCCAGTACTGAGTTACACTGGAGTGCCTCCTGACAGATGTTCCCAAGAACTCTACTTGTACGACAGACAGCTGTAGCCTGCTTCGGGGACTCTCTACTCCTGAGTCCCGGCTCACTATCCAAGTTGCTGTTGTGCCCCCAACTCTTAGATGGGAGTAGTGCACTTACAGCTCACTACTCCACCGGTGTCTGATGCAGAACCATTAGTGTCCAGTGTCCATACAACCTCGGGGACCGGGCCCCGGCCTTGCGCGTAGAAATTCTAGGCAGGGTTCTTCCTCTAACCCACATCCTCTCTGTTCCCTTTTACTCCTTCGTTCCGTTCTAATCTCTCTCTTATGGAAGATCAGGTTTCAGTTCAATGTCTTTCTCCTTTCCTCTCTGACTGATCTGTAATTCTAAACCTTCCCACTCTTTTATGTATTCTCAACTCCACCCGCCTCCCAGCACGTTTCGTGTTCCAAGCAGGGAACCACCCATGGTGCTCTGCTACTCTCTAAGCAAGGAGCCGCAATGTGGCTTTGCTGAACTACTCTGTTGTGCGAGTGTTGGAGCTTGATCAGGAGCCTCCAACTTATCTGGATGGTGGGGCACCACACCTCAGGAGGAGGTGCAGTACCTCTATGGCGACTGAGCCCCAGCGGCACCACATTCACCCCTGTGGAGGTAGGTGGCAGAAGCAGTGATAGATGTAGAGGTTTGTCCCGCAAGCCTTGAGAATTCCAAGTCTTATTGAGCAACAAAAAGACCTCCTGCCCTCATAGCCACCATAGTCACCGAGTGCCCAGTCAGCAAGATGAAATACCCCTGCCCATGTTTGTTTGTCCGGGTGTCAGTGATGAAATGTACCCTGGCAGACATAGATTTTTTCAGGGAACAGGTGATGTTGTTGGCGACATGCTGTTGTAAAGCAGGCACAGCTTTCTTAGAGGAGTAATGGCAAATGGGCAACTGGTACTGGTGGACAGGTACCGCCATCAACTTTTGGAAACCATCTGTATCCACCAGGAGGAAAGGTTGCATTTCTGTGGCGAATAGATTGGAGATGGTGGAGTCCAAGCTCTTAATTTTGCCATGCGTAGGAGGAAATGTGACCACAACTGCGAGACGAGGATTGGCAGCTATGCTGAGTGAGGTTGGAGTACAGAGAACAAGACAAACTGCTGGACTGTGAGAGACGTGCAGGCAGAGATGTTATGGTGGATTGAGAAAGGTGTTGTGCTAGGTGATTCAAAAGCAGCAGTCATGTCTACTTCCGTAACAGCTGACCGGCTCTCACTCACCCCAACTGTGGTGCATAAACAATTATAGTTTCTGCCACCAGAGACCTGTGTGAGAAGACTTAGATTGGTGACGGAGGAGGAAGAAGCAACAGATGGGGTTGAAGAGACAGTCAGTGTTTGGCAAGGCGCTAGTCCACATTTTAGCACAGTGAGATTCCCACACTAAGGCATGTTGATTGTGCATGTGCCGGTTCATGGATATAGTGGTCAAATCATTGCAATTTTTGCCTCTTCTGAGTTTTTTTTTTGAAAATTTGGCAGATAATGTATGTTGGGTCATCCTCATGACCGGTGCTTGCCATAGCCAGAGTTGAGGCTGAGGATGCAGTGTTGCCATGGTTGCATCACTTTGTGTCTGTGTGGGAAGCCGCAATGTAGCCTCCTCATCTTCCACCTCCTTCACCTCCTCTTCTGAGTTACTCAGCTGTGTACCTCTGGTTTCACTCCAAGTGGGATCTAAAACCTGATTGTCATCCTGTCTGTTCTCACTCTCCTCACCATGAGAGTTAACTTCCTCTTCTTCCTGTCCTGACACAACAGTACAGTCCTCGTGCGGATCCAATATGAAAAAATTTTGTGCATCGGTACAGATGCTTTCCTCCTCTGGATTCTGTGATTCCCGCTGAGCAGACCTTTGATGCCCATGGAACAGAATGTGTTAACAGATCTTCAGAATGGCCCATCTGAGGTTACCCACAGTCAGTTGGGCATTTGGAAATTTTTGACGTGAGGGGAAACAAGGGTGATTGGGTGCCACCTCTGAGGATTGTACTGTGTGTGATGTTAAGATGGAGGAAGAGGATGAGAGGCCACTTGATGGAGCGCTTGTCATCCACTGTAGCACATGCTCTTTCTGTTCCTCATTTACAAGGTGTATCGCTTTGCGGCTGCCAAAGAAAGTGAGTCAAGTAGCCCAATCAGTAACAGATGTTGTCAGTGGTCTTTGGATAGGATGAGATGGTGTTTGTTCAGTTAAGCTTTCATTCACATTAATACGTAACACATGTACGCGCCGAACACCAAGCCTATTCTCCCTTCCAACATGAACTTGCTTTTCCCCACTCATGTTGTAAGTAGCCTTCCCTTCTTATAACCTGCTGTTTAACAACATTAGGCCCACGGATGTCAGTCAGTTTAATCACAAACGATTTGGAGTAGCTAATTGGGCCTCGTGGCTGCACCACTATATTAGCCCTAACAATTCTTAAGTGGAAATCTAGCCTTCTGAGTTGCCACTGAAACACAGTTTTATTAAAAACGATTTGGAGTAGATAATTGGGCCTTGTGGCTGCACCCCAATATTAAGCCTGATTTTTAAGTGGAAATCTGTCCTTCTGATTTGTCTCTGAAACACAGTTTTATTATAAACAATTTGGATTAGTTAATTGGCCCTGCAGGATGCATCCCAATATTAAGCCTAGTTTAGCGACGTTTCAGAGGCCTCCGGGTCATCGATGACCACTAGATCTGGCTCTATCAGACGGGATCAAAGGGATCACTCCTTCCATCCGTATAGACATCATAACTACTCTCCAGTCTCTACTCGTTATAAAAACAAGGTAATCAATTTGAGTAAATATGAGTTTACAAGTGTAGATTTGGCTATCTTGGAGAAAGGATTATCCTTCTCGCCTGCCGCACCATTTGATGCATTTTTAGCATTAAAAGATCTACACTTGTTTGCTCGCTCTTTGATTTTTAAAAAACATTTTTTTGATGGCAACCTCTCTAACCTTTTTCCAACAGAGGAAAAACTAGTAGCTTTATGCATATTGGAAGATCTGTCCGCCGAACACAATACCCCAGAGGGAGGTAAAGTACCTGATACTATACGCCCCCGGTCTAAAAAATTCCCCCCGTTATCATCTTGTCCAAGTGTGGATCTCCTTGTGCAGATTGTAGTCAAAGAGTTCATGGAGATCCCACGATATATCTACGTATAAGGATAATCTAACGAGGGAAGAGCGGGGGCGTCTGCGCGTCTTACAAAATCTACCGGATATTGTTTACAAACCTGCAGACAAGGGGGGCAATGTTGTAGTTTGACCAAAGACCCTCTACGAAAAAGATGCTTTTCGCCAATTAAACAACAACATATGCTATAAGAAATTGACATTTAACCCCTTGCCTGCTTTCTCTACAAAATTATTTAACCTCATTAATCGGGCAAAAGAGGCAGAAGTAATATCTAAAGAGTTGGCAACGGCACTGGCTGTGCCTGAGCCGACCATCCCAACTTTTTATCTATTGTCCAAAATTCATAAAGACGCGCAGACTCCCCCCGGGTGTCCTATTATCTCAGGAAGGAGGAATTATCTTGAACACGTGAATCAGTGGATAGATTCCAAACTACAGCCATAAGTAGAGGGGTTGCCATCTTTTCTTAAAGACACTGGGTAGTTGTTAAGGCGAGTAGATGGTCTACAATTGGAGGATGATATGATACTGGTGACAAGTGACGTTGAGTCCCTGTACACCAGCATCCGACATGAGGATGGCATCCGTGCAACGGAACTCTTCCTGAATATGTCAAACTTGCCCCTGGACATCAGAAAATTGATCATTGAACTCTTGAGGTTCACATTATGTCACAATTTTTTTGCTTTTGGTCTTTCTTCCTACAGCTTCAGGGAACAGCTATGGGGACTTCTTTTGCCCCTGCTTACCCTAACCTGTTCCTGGGACTGTGGGAGAGAGACCTCTCCCTGCCGGATCAGTTGTCGCCGATGTGCCGTGTCCTATCCTTGACGCGGTACATCGATTACATTTTACTGATCTGGCAGGGCTCTTTAGATGGACTTGAGAGATTTATGTTGTCACTCAATGACAACATAAAGGAAATTCCCACACAGCTTTTACCATAAAGTGAGACTAGGGACTTTTTTTTTTAAGTGGCGGAGGAATACAGTGCGGAAGGATACCTACCTTCCATCATTGGATTCCTGCAGCCCGTAGAGAGCGGCAGCATCAGCTGATGCTGCAGTTCCCTACCCAAGATCGTCGTGGGACACACTCGTGGACTGCTTCGGATCATGGGTGAGTATTTTTGTGGTTTGTTATGTTAATATTTATTCCATAGACGACAATGGCTTCGGGGAACAATGTGACAAGTATTGGTAAGTATGTTACTCTATGTTATATGTACTGTATGTCTATGTATGTATTGTATGAATGTATTGTATGTAGCATGCATGTAGTATGTATGTAGCATGTATGTAGTATATATGTGGTATGTATGTAGCATGTAGTATGTATGTAGCATGCATGTAGTATGTATGTAGTATGCATGTAGTATGTATGTAGTATGTATGTAGCATGTAGCATGTATGTAGCATGCATGTAGTATATATGTGGTATGTATGTAGCATGTAGTATGTATGTAGCATGCATGTAGTATGTATGTAGTATGTATGTAGCATGTAGTATGTATGTAGCATGCATGTAGCATGTAGTATGTATGTAGCATGCATGTAGTATATATGTAGTATGTATGTAGCATGTAGTATGTATGTAGCATGCATGTAGTATGTATGTAGTATATATGTGGTATGTAGCATGCATGTAGTATGTATGTAGTATATATGTGGTATGTATGTAGCATGTAGTATGTATGTAGCATGCATGTAGTATGTATGTAGCATGTATGTAGTATGTATGTAGTATATATGTGGTATGTATGTAGCATGTAGTATGTATGTAGCATGCATGTAGTATGTATGTAGTATGTATGTAGCATGTAGTATGTATGTAGCATGCATGTAGTATGTATGTAGCATGCATGCAGTATGTATGTAGCATGCATGTAGTATATATGTAGTGTGTATGTAGTATGTATGTAGCATGTAGTATGTATGATGCATATATGTAGTATGTATGTAGCATGTAGTATGTATGATGCATATATGTAGTATGTAGTATGTATGTAGCATGTAGTATGTATGTAGCATGTATGTAGCATGCATGTAGTATATATGTAGTATGTATGTAGTATGTATGTAGCATGTAGCATGCATGTAGTATATATGTATTATATATGTACTATGTATGTAGCATGTAGTATGTATGTAGCATGCATGTAGTATGTATGTATGTAGTATTTTTTTTTATTTTTTTTATTTTTTTTTTTTTACATTTAACACATTAGCCGGATGATGGGACTACTACTGTCCCATCATTGGCTAATGTGTCAATCACTGTCATGGTAGCAGGCATCGCCCGATGGGACTTGTAGTCCCATCGGACGATGCCTGCACAGACCCCCGGACATCAGCACAGCCCCCCGGCAGGCCGGCACAGCCCCCCGGCAGGCCGGCACAGCCCCCCGGCAGGCCGGTACAGACCCCCACAGGGTGCACAGACCCCGGGCAGTCCGCACAGCCCACCGGCAGGCCGGCACAGACCGCCGGCAGAGACCCCCGGAAGGCCCGTACAGACCCCCGAGAGGCTGTACAAGGGCAGGAAAGGGTTTTTCCAATTCCGATACCGGAAGTCTCATAGACTTGAATGGGACTTCCGGTATCGGCATCGGCGATACCGATACTTTTTTTAAAGATCGGCCGATCCATTCCGATCCGATATTTTGAAGTATCGGACGGTATCGCTCAACTCTAATAACAAGGTTTGTGACCAACTTTCATTCACAATTTGCTCAGATGAGGAGGATCATGAATAAATCATGGCACATTTTGAGGGCGGATCCAGTTATCTCTAGATTTGTCCCTGAGAGGGCTGCGATCGCTGCTAGAAGATCGAGAAATTTATGGGCCCAGTTGGTACATAGGCACTATACTGGGGCCCCAGTTAAATCCTTTCTCAATCAAGGGGTGACACGGGTTGGTTGTTCCTCGTGTGGCCGCTGTGTGGCCTGTGCCAACATAGATCGTGCGGACTACTTTTTGAGTCAGGTTGGCTCCCGCGAGTTTAATATTAGGAAACGGATTACCTGTACCAGCAAAAATGTTATTTATTTTGCGGTGTGTCAGTGCCGCAAGATCTATGTTGGCATGATGACTAGACAATTTAAAATACATGTCAGGGAACACGTGCTTGGGGTCAAGGCAGCAGCGGCCACCGAGGATATAGAATCTTTAAAAACTATCCCCCGACACTTTCGGAGTAGTGTTGAGCGATACCATCCGATACCCTAAAATATCGGATCGGATGGTATCGGCCCGATACGAAAAAAGTATCGGGTATCGCCGATTCTGTTACCGGAAGTCCCATTCAAATCTATGGGACTTCCGGTATCGGAATAAGAAAAACCCTTTTCTGTCCTTGTACAGCCTCTCGGGAATGTGTACGGACCTTCCAGGGGTCTGTGCCGGCCTGCCGGGGGTCTGTGCTGACTGCCCGGGGGTCTGTGCGGACTGCGGGGGGTCTGTACCGGCCTGCCGGGGGGCTGTGCTGGCCTGCCGGTGGTCTGTACCGACTGTCCGGGGGTCTGTGCAGGCTGCGGGGGTCTGTACCAGCCTGCCGGGGGAATGTGCCGGCCTGCCGGTGGTCTGTACCGACTGTCCGGGGGTCTGTGCAGGCTGCGGGGGACTGTACCGGCCTGCCGGGGGGCTGTGCCGGCCTGCCGGTGGTCTGTACCGACTGTCCGGGGGTCTGTGCAGGCTGCGGGGGTCTGTGCAGGATCGTCCGACGGGACTACAAGTCCCATCGGGCGATGCCTGCTACCATGACGGTGATTGACACATTAGCCAATGATGGGACAGTAGTAGTCCCATCATCCGGCTAATGTGTTGAATGTTAAAAAAAAAACAACATACTACATACATACTACATGCTACATACATACTACATACATACTACATATATACCAAATGCATGCAACATGCATACTACATATATACCACATACATACTACATGCATGTAACATACATATATACTACATATATACTACATGCAACATGCATACTACATATATACTACATGCATGCAACATACATATATACTACATATATACTATATGCAACATACATACCACATATATACTACATGCATGCAACATACATACTACATACATACTACATGCATACAACATATATACCACATGCATGCAACATACATATATACCACATATATACTACATGCATGCAACATGCATACAACATATATACTACATGCATACTACATATATACCACATATATACTACATGCATGCAACATACATATATACTACATATATACAACATGCATGCAACATACATACATACTACATATATACCACATGCATGCAACATGCATACTACATATATACCACATATACAACATGCATGCAACATACATACATACAACATATATACTACATGCATGCAACATGCATACTACATATATACCACATATATACAACATGCATGCAACATACATACAACATATATACTACATGCATGCAACATACATATATACAACATATATACTACATGCAACATACATACTACATATATACTACATGCATGCAACATACATATATACTACATATATACTACATGCAACATTCATGCTACATATATACTACATGCATGCAACATACATACATGCTACATATATACCACATGCATGCAACATACATATATAAAACATATATACTTCATATATACCACATACACTCACTGGCCACTTTATTAAGTACACCATGCTAGTAACGGGTTGGACCCCCTTTTGCCTTCAGAACTGCCTCAATTCTTCGTGGCAGAGATTCAACAAGGTGCTGGAAGCATTCCTCAGAGATTTTGGACCATATTGACATGATGGCATCACACAGTTGGCGCAGATTTGTCGGCTGCACATCCCTGATGCGAATCTCCCGTTCCACCACATCCCAAAGATGCTCTATTGGATTGAGATCTGGTGACTGAGGAGGCCATTTGAGTACAGTGAACTCATTGTCATGTTCAAGAAACCAATCTGAGATGATTCGAGCTTTATGACATGGCGCATTATCCTGCTGAAAGTAGCCATCAGATGTTGGGTACATTGTGGTCATAAAGGGATGGACATGGTCAGCAACAATACTCAGGTAGGCTGTGGCGTTGCAACGATGCTCAATTGGTACCAAGGGGCCCAAAGAGTGCCAAGAAAAAATTCCCCACACCATGACACCACCACCACCAGCCTGAACCGTTGATACAAGGCAGGATGGATCCATGCTTTCATGTTGTTTACGCCAAATTCTGACCCTACCATCCGAATGTCGCAGCAGAAATCGAGACTCATCAGACCAGGCAACGTTTTTCCAATCTTCTACTGTCCAATTTCGATGAGCTTGTGCAAATTGTAGCCTCAGTTTCCTGTTCTTAGCTGAGAGGAGTGGTACCCAGTGTGGTCTTCTGCTGCTGTAGCCCATCTGCCTCAAAGTTCGACGCACTGTGCGTTCAGAGATGCTCTTCTGCCTACCTTGGTTGTAACGGGTGGCAATTTGAGTCACTGTTGCCTTTCTATCAGCTCGAACCAGTCTGCCCATTCTCCTCTGACCTCTGGCATCAACAAGGCATTTCCGGCCACAGAACTGCCGCTCACTGGATTTTTTTTCTTTTTCGGACCATTCTCTGTAAACCCTAGAGATGGTTGTGCGTGAAAATCCCAGTAGATCAGCAGTTTCTGAAATACTCAGACCAGCCCTTCTGGCACCAACAATCATGCCACGTTCAAAGGCACTCAAATCACCTTTCTTCCCCATACTGATGCTCGGTTTGAACTGCAGGAGATTGTCTTGACCATGTCTACATGCCTAAATGCACTGAGTTGCCGCCATGTGATTGGCTGATTAGAAATTAAGTCTTAACACACAGTTGGACAGGTGTACCTAATAAAGTGGCCAGTGAGTGTATATACTACATGCATGCAACATACATACCACATGCAACATATATACTACATGCATTCAACATGCATACTGCATATATACTTCATGCATGCAACATACATAATACATATACACCACATATATACTACATGCATACTACATATATACCACATGCATGCAACATACATATATACAACATATATACTACATGCATGCAACATACATATATACTACATGCATGCAACATGCATACTACATATATACTACATGCATGCAACATACATATATACTACATATATACTACATGCAACATGCATACTACATATATACTACATGCATGCAACATACATATATGCTACAAATATACTACATGCAACATACATACTACATATATACTACATGCATGCAACATACATACACACTACACATATACTACATGCATACTACTTATATACCACATGCATGCAACATATATATACAACATATATACCACATAAATACTACATGCATGCAACATACATATATACTACATATATACCACATGCAACATACATACTACATATATAATACATGCATGCAACATGCGTACTACATATATACTACATGCATGCAACATACATACATTCTACATATATAACACATATATACTACATGCATACTACATATATACCACATGCATGTAACATACATATATGCTACATGCATGCAACATACATATATACTACATTCATGCAACATGCATACTACATATATACCATATATATACTACATGCATGCAACATACATATATACTACATATATACCACATGCAACATACATACTACATATATACTACATGCATGCAACATGCATACTACGTATATACTACATGCATGCAACACACATACATACTACATATGTACTACATATATACTACATGCATGCAACATACATATATACTACATACAATACATTCATACAATACATACATATAGACATAGAGTACATATAACATAGAGTACATACTCACCATCACTTGTCACTTTGTTCCCCGAAGCCATTGTCATCTGTGGAATAAATATTAAAATAGCAAACCACCAATATACGTACCCCTGATCCACAGAAGTCCACGAGTGTCCCACGACGATCTTGTGTGGAGAACAGCAGCATCAGCTGATGCTACCATTCTCTACGGGCTCCAGGAATCCAATGATGGGAGGTAGGTATCCTTCCGCACTGTATTCTTCCGCCACTGTAAAAAAAAGTCCCTAGTCTCATTTTATGGCAAAAGCTGTGTGGGAAATTTCTCACACAGCAATGCCATAAAATGAGACTAGGGACTTTTTTTTACAGTGGTGGAGGAATACAGTGCAGAAGGATACCTACCTCCCATCATTGGATTCCTGGAGGCCGCAGAGAACGGTAGCATCAGCTGATGCTGCTGTTCTCCACGCAAGATCATCGTGGGACACTCGTGGACTTCTGCGGATCAGGGGTAAGTATATTGGTGGTTTGTTATTTTAATATTTATTCCACAGATGACAATGGCTCTGGGGATCAAAGTGACAAGTGATGGTGAGTATGTACTCTATGTTATATGTACTGTATGTCTATGTATGTATTGTATGAATGTATTGTATGTTGCATGCATGTAGTATATATGTAGTATGTAGGTATGTTGCATGCATGTAGTATATATGTAGCATATATGTAGTATGCATGTTGCATGCATGTGGTATATATGTAGTATGTATGTTGCATGTAGTATATATGCATGTAGCATGCATGTAGTATATATGTTGTATATATGTATGTTGCATGCATGTAGTATATATGTTGTATATATGTATGTTGCATGCATGTAGTATATATGTTGTATATATGTATGTTGATGCATGTAGTATATATGTGGTATATATGTAGTATGTATGTATGTTGCATGCATGTAGTATATATGTAGTGTGCATGTAGTATATATGTAGTATGTATGTTGCATGTGGTATATATGTAGTATATATGTATGTTGCATGCATGTAGTATATATGTGGTATATATGTAGTATGCATGTTGCATGCATGTAGTATATATGTATGTTGCATGCATGTGGTATATATGTAGTATGCATGTAGTATATATGTGGAATATATGTTGCATGCATGTAGTATACATGTAGTATGCATGTTGCATGCATGTAGTATATATGTAGTATATATGTAGTATGTATGTTGCATGTGGTATATATGTAGTATATATGTATGTTGCATGCATGTAGTATATATGTGGTTTATATGTAGTATATATGTTGTATATATGTATGTTGCATGCATGTGGTATATATGTAGTATGCATGTTGCATGCATGTAGTATATATGTTGTATATATGTATGTTGCATGCATGTAGTATATATGTTGTATATATGTATGTTGCATGCATGTGGTATATATGTAGTATGCATGTAGTATATATGTGGTATATATGTAGTATGTATGTATGTTGCTTGCATGTAGTATATATGTAGTATGCATGTTGCATGCATGTAGTATATGTGTAGTATGTATGTTGCATGTGGTATACATGTAGTATATATGTATGTTGCATGCATGTAGTATATATGTGGTATATATGTAGTATGCATGTAGTATATATGTATGTATGTTTCATGCATGTAGTATATATTTGGCATATATGCAGTATGCATGTTGTAAGCATGTGGTATATATGTAGTATGCATGTAGTATATATGTAGTATGTATGTATTATGTATGTTGCATGCATGTAGTATACATGTAGTATGTATGTTGCATGTAGTATATATGTAGCATATATGTATGTTGCATGCATGTAGTATATATGTAGTATGTATGTTGTATATATGTTGTGTATATGTATGTTGCATGCATGTGGTATATATGTAGTTTGCATGTAGTATATATGTGGTATATATGTAGTATGCATGTTGCATGCATGTGGTATATATGTAGTATGTATGTCGCATGCATGTAGTATATATGTAGTATGCATGTTGCTTGTAGTATATATGTATGTTGCATGCATGTAGTATATATGTGGTATATATGTAGTATGCATGTTGCATGCTTGTAGTATATATGTTGTATGTATGTATGTTGCATGCATGTAGTATATATGTGGTATATATGTAGTATGCATGTTACATGCATGTGGTATATATGTAGTATGTATGTATGTTGCATGCATGTAGTATATATGGAGTATGCATGTTGCATGTAGTACATATGTATGTTGCATGCATGTAGTAAATATGTGGTATATGTAGTATGCATGTTGCATGCATGTAGTATATATGTTGTATGTAGGTATATTGCATGCATGTAGTATATGTGGTATATATGTAGTATGCATGTTGCATGCATGTGGTATATATGTAGTATGTTGCATGCATGTAGTATATATGTAGTATGCATGTTGCATGTAGTATATATGTATGTTGCATGCATGTAGTAAATATGTGGTGTATATGTAGTATGCATGTTGCATGCATGTAGTATATATGTTGTATGTATGTATGTTGCATGCATGTAGTATTTATGTGGTATATATGTAGTATGCATGTTGCATGCATGTGGTATATGTAGTATGTATGTTGCATGCATGTAGTATATATGATGTATATGTAGTATGCATGTTGCATGTAGTATATAAGTATGTTGCATGCATGTAGTATATATGTGGTATATATGTAGTATGCATGTTGCATGCATGTAGTATATATGTTGTATGTATGTATGTTGCATGCATGTAGTATATGTGGTATATATGTAGTATGCATGTTGCATGCATGTGGTATATATGTAGTATGTATGTATGTATGTATGTATGTATGTTGCATGCATGTGGTATATATGTAGTATGCATGTCGCATGTAGTATATATGTAGTATATATGTGGTATATATGTAGTATGCATGTTGCATGCATGTGGTATATATGTAGTATGTATGTTGCATGCATGTAGCATATATGTAGTATGCATGTAGTATATAGTATGCATGTTGCATGCATGTAGTATATATGTAGTATGTATGTAGCATGTATGTAGTATGTATTTTTTTTTTTTTACATTCAACACATTAGCCGGATGATGGGACTACTACTGTCCCATCATTGGCTAATGTGTCAATCACCGTCATGGTAGCAGGCATTGCCCGATGGGACTTGTAGTCCCATCGGACGATGCCTGCACAGACCCCTGCAGCCTGCACAGACCCCCGGACAGTCGGCACAGACCACCGGCAGGCCAGCACAGCCCCCAGGCAGGCCGGTACAGACCTCCCGGCAGTCGGCACAGACCCACGGGCAGGCCGGTACAGACCCCCGGCAGTCGGCACAGATCCCCGGGCAGTCGGCACAGACCCCCGGGCAGGCCGGTACAGACCCCCGGGCAGGCTGGTACAGACCCCCGGGCAGTCAGCACAGACCCCCCGGAAGGCCCGAAGTGACGGCGCATCATGATGGGCACAGACCGCGCATCATGATGACGTCATTTCGGCAGCCAATCAGAGCCACAAGGAGATAAATCCAGCGAACCAAGTTTGAAGTACTTAAAAAATCTTTTTCTTTATTTCAAACGTAGATTAAAAATATTTATCCATAGCAGCATATTATAGATGTAGGCAGAAAATGGAAAAATTACTGCTGTAAAGCGCACGGCAAGACGCGTTTCGGCTAGACCTTTATCATTGCCAAGCCACAGAGCCACAACAGTCGCTCATTGCATTATGGGTACTTCCAATTCCGATATCCGATATTGAAAAAATATCGGTACTCGGTATCGGAATTCCGATACAGCGAATATCGGCCGATACCCGATATTTGCAGTATCGGAATGCTCAACACTATTTAGGAGACATCATGGATGTGATGGCAGCCTTCTCAGGTTTAGTGGTATTGATGTGCTGGATGTGGGGACACGTGGAGGTAGTATCTCAAAAAGATTAGCCCAACTTGAGTCCAGATGGATATGGACCCTCGGTACGGTCCATCCATCTGGACTCAATGAGAACATTAGTTATGCCCCATTTTTATAATGTTCTTCTATCCATTTCCCTCATATTTGTTGGAGGGGTGTCTGGAGTCCTTGCGGCTGTTATACCTCTGGTGATTAGACGATTAAGGGGATGGAAAATCGGTGTGATCAAAATCATCAAGATATCCCTTTACGAATTATCAAAGACATGTGCCATGTGGACATAAAATCTGTTATTGTCTAAATAGCTATATATTTGACTATGCACATATTTATTGTTTGTAAAATAGTAGGGAGTATTGAATGCCTTAAGGAATATGTAAATAATGCCTACTCTATATTCTCGATATGTTTAACGCCCGCATCGCTGGTGACTAGGCAACATAGCGCATTAGTTCTGGGCAGTGAGCGTCACTTCCGGTCCGGCGGTAATGTACGCTGCGGCCGGGAGATAAAAAGTGGAGACACAGCTTGAATGGTAGGCTCCTTGAGAAAGGAGGCTGAAACGCACATCGGGGTGGACGCACAGGCCCAGGAAGTGCGGCACCCGGTACCACTGGCACCAATAGGTAATTACTATCCATTATGGAGCTTTGATAGTCATAGGTATGGGGGATCCAGTGGGCGGTGTTAGGTGTGTGACACTCATTACAGGTTCGTTAGGATCTACCGTTACTACGCGGCAGGGCATATTATGGCAATATAAACCTGATTATAGGGAGTTTGGGGGACAGATTGGGAAGTATTTCCTTGGTATCCTGCTAAGCTATACTTGTTAACAGTGCATATTAGGCGATGTTAGGCATGGGATGCCCTTGATGGGTCTATACTGAGAAGCGACATCACTGCACTGCAAGGTGTAATACTGTATGATACACCCATATATAACATCCCTCTAGCCCTAATATTCTATTGGTAGTAGATGTTATTGTGTGTTAGTATCGTTGTTGTGCGGCAGGGCATATTATGGTAATACAAATCTGACTACAGGTAGTTGTTTGAGCGATAGATCGGAAAATTCTTTCCGGTTACTCTGTTAAGCTACTCTTGTTAAAAGTACATATTAGGCGGTGTTTGGATTTATGATGCCTCCGATAGGTCTATACTAAGTTTCAATATCATTGCACTGCAAGGTATAATATTGTGTGATACGCCCAAGTATAACACCTCTTTAGCCCTAGTACTCTATTGGTGGTGTCTGTTCCTGGACCTCAGCGTCCTTGAGTGTTATGTGCAGCAAATGCTTTGTATGCTCCCATCTGTTCCAATATTTGGTGATATGTGTTTTTAATGTTGTTCTAAATAAAAATTATATTTTTTAAATATAATGTGGTTGCCTTCTGATCATCAATCTTTCAATAGTTCTATAATTTGCCACTGAGTAGCAAATGGGGCTTCCCACACAGTTTTTGCAAATGGCACCAGCAAAATAAGATGTTCGGTTTTTATATGGCCAGGGACATTCTGCAGCCAGTCACAGAAGACCTTGTGTCATGATGTTGTGGATGGTTTCTGTGCCTTGATTGGTTGCTGAAATCAACACACATAAAGTTAAGGGTAAAACTAAAGCGTGCGCCGCTCCTGTAATCTCTTCACACGCTCCTCTAACCTCTCCACACCCCCTCCCCTCATCAAACATGTCCTCCGGACCTCCCTGCTCAACATACAGTACCACTATTCTAGCCAAAGTAATAACAAAAGGATTAGTGGAAACGCAATGATTTACCGAACTGTGACCGAATTTGGCCGACTTTGGGTAAAAATGCTCATGGAAGTAAACACGAATCTGAATGTGCTACGTTCTTGTTGAATTTGGGATTGGCGATTGTTTTCCGAACACGTTCGCTCATCTCTACTCCTGGACTCACTTTAGGCCATTTACAGCCAGTGCTTTCTCCACCTTCATACAGGTGCTTCTCACAAAATTAGAATATCAAAAAAAGTTAATTTATTTCAGCTCTTCAATACAAAAAGTGAAACTCATATATTATATAGAGTCATTATTACAAACAGAGTGATCTATTTCAAGTTTTTATTTCTTTTAATGTTGATGATTATGGCTTACAGCCAATGAAAACCCAAAAGTCATTATCTCAGTAAATTAGAAAAATTAACAAAAAACACCTGCAAAGGCTTCCTAAGCATTTAAAAAGTTCCCTTAGTCTATTTTAGTAGACTCCATGGGGAAGATTGCTGACTTGACAGATGTCCAGAAGGCAGTCATTGACACACTCCACAAGGAAAGTACATTTTGCATTTCATTTTGGAATCAAGGTCCCAGAGTCTGGATGTAGAGTGGAGAGGCACACAATCTAAGCTGCTTGAAGTCTAGTGTGAAGTTTCCACAATCAGTGATGGTTTGGGGAGCCAAGTCACCTACCAGTGTTGGTCCACTGTGTTTTATCAAGACCAAAGTCAGCGCAGCCATCTACCAGGAAATTTTAGAGAACGTCATGGTTCCCTCTGCTGACAAACTTTTTGGAGACGGAAATTTCATTCTTTAGCAGGACTTGGCACCTGTTCACACTGCCAAAAGTGCCAAAACCTGGTTTTGAAACAACAGTGTCACTGTGCTTGATTGGCCAGCAATCTCTCCTCACCTTAACTCCATAAGGAATCTATGGGGAATTTTCAAGAGGAAGATGAGAGACACCAGACCCAACAATGCAGACGAGCTGAAGGCTGCTATCAAAGCAACCTGGGCTTCCATAAAACCTCAGCAGTGCCAGGGAGCAACAGTATAATATTACTCTTAATGCTGTTGTGGTACAGTAAAGGGTGTTTTACTGGATGGGAAATACATTTCTCCCAGCAGATTAATGTTTGGCCGGGTTTTTCCCTAAAAACAGAACCTGCGATGATGTCATGGTCATGTGATCAGCCCATGTGATGTCTAACTCACCGGTGGGAGGGGTTATGGGCTATGTAATGGAGGTTGGTATTTGGCACATGGTGAGTGCGTGTGGAAGATACAGGAACTTGGCTAGAGTTAGCCTGAATCTGTTTGCTGGACTGCACGTGCTGCAGAGCTATAACAGCAAGACTACAAACAACCCTGGGAATCGCACCTGGCGGATGCTGCAGGACCTGGCAGCCACTTAGTTAAGCCCGTCCCATGCAAGGGGTGAGTCTAGGACCAGTGGTTCTCCAAGCTGGAGTACATTTATGTTTTTCCCTTTTTTTCTGTTAACCTTCTGTTTGCAAAGTGACATTAAACCACTGAAATTGGACTTTAAGCCTGTGTGTTGCCTTGCTACTGCAGCCCTGCCATTACCTACCAGAGTGAATCCCTACACTGTATATTCATTGAGAGCTACTGTTATGACTTAAGGTTAGAAATTACTTATTAGAAAAAATACTCCAAAAACTATAACGCTCTCAGTCACCCATCTGTCTGCGAAGAAGACAGATTTTCACACGTAAATTGTCAGTGTTAAACATAGCTGTTAATTTTCTAATATTGAACTCTGGGCTGTTCCAAGTTAAACAGAATTGTGTAGGTTAGTAAAGGCAAAAAAGGAAAACCTTGGCTTAATAATAATAACAACAACAAATTTCAAAATAGTTTTAAAGATTAACCCCTTAACCCCCAAGAGTGATTTGCACGTTCATGACCAGGCCAATTTTTACAATTCTGACCACTGTCCCTTTATGAGGTAATAACTCTGAAACGCTTCCATGGATCCTGGTGATTCTGACACTGTTTTCTCATGAAATATTGTACTTCATGCTAGTGGTAAAATTTCATTCACATAACTTGCGTTTATTTGTGAAAAAAACGGAAATTTGGCGAAAATTATTAAAATTTTGCAATGTTCCAACTTTGAATTTTTATGCCCTTAAATCACAGAGATACGGCACACAAAAAACTTAAGTAACATTTCCCACATATTTACTTTACATCAGCACAATTTTGGAACCAAAATTTTAGAAAGTTATAAGGGTTAAAAGTTGACCAGCGATTTCTCATTTTTGCAACACCATTTTATTTTTACGGACCACATCACATTTGAAGCCACTTTGAGGGGTCTATATGATAGAAAATACCCAAAAGTGACACCATTCTAAAAACTGCACCCCTTAAGGTGCTCAAAACCACATTCAAGAAGTTTATTAACCCTTCAGGTACGTCACAGGAATTTTTTGAATATTTAAAAAAAAATGAACATTTAACTTTTGTTCACAAAAAAAACTTCAGATTCAATTTTTTTTATTTTACCCAGGGTAACAGGAGACATTGGACTGCAAAAGTTATTGTGCAGTTTGTCCTGAGTACGCTGATACCTGACATGTGGGGGGGAACCACTGTTTCGGTGCATGGCAGAGCTCAGAAGGGAAGGAGCGCCGTTTGACTTTTTCAATGCAAAATTGGCTGGAATTCAGATCAGACGTCATGTCACGTTTGAAGAGCCCCTGATGTACCTAAACAGTGGAAACCCCCCACAAGTGACCCCACTGTGGAACCTAAACCACCCAAGGAACTTGTCTAGATATGTGGTGAGAACTTTGAACCCACAAGGGCTTCACAGAAGTTTATAACGTACAATTAAAAAATCATATTTTTTCCACAAAAATGATCTTTTCACCCCCAATTATTATTTTTCCAAGGGTAGCAGGACCCTAAAAGTTCTTGTGCAATTTTTCCTGAGTAAGCTGATACCACATATGTGGGTGTAAACGACTATCTGGGTGCATGGCAGAGCTCGGAAGGGAAGCAGCGCCATTTGACGCTTTTTGCTGGAATTGAGATCGGACACCATGTCACGTTTGGAAAGCCCCTGATGTACCAAAACAATGAAAACCCCCAACAAATGACACCATTTTGGAAACTAGATCCCCCAAGGAACTTATCTAGATGTGTGGTGAGCACTTTGAACACCCCCCGTGCTTCACAGAAGTTTATAACGCCCGGGCGTGAAAATAAAAAAATCGCATTTTTTCCACAAACATGATCTTTTAGTAACCAATTTTTTTTATTTTCCCAAGGGTACCAGGAGAAATTGGACCCCAAAAGTTTTTATACAATTTGTCCTGAGTATGCTGATACCCCATATGTGGGAGAAAACTACTGTATGGGCACACGTCAGGGCTCGGAAGGGAAGTAGTGAGGTTTTGGAATGCAGACTTTGATGGAATGGTCTGTGGGTGTCATGTTGCTTTTGGAGAGCCCCTGATGTACCTAAACAGTGGAAACCCCCCACAAGTGACCCCGTTTTGGAAACTAGACCCCCTAAGGAACTTATCTAGATGTGTGGTGAGCACTTTGAACCCCCCCAGTGCTTCACAGAAGTTTATAATGCCCGGGCGTGAAAATAAAATAATCGTATTTTTTCAACAAATATGATTTTTTAGTCCCCATTTTTTCCACAAACATGATCTTTTAGTAACCAATTTTTTTAATTTTCCCAAGGGTAACAGGAGAAATTGGACCCCAAAAGTTGTTGTCCAATTTGTCCTGAGTACGCTGATACCCCATATGTGGGAGAAAACTACTGCATGGGCACACGTCGGGGCTCGAAAGGGAAGTAGTGATGTTTTGGAATGCAGACTTTGATGGAATGCTCTGCGGGTGTCATGTTGCATTTTGAGAGCCCCTAATGTACCTAAACAGTGAAAACCCCCCCACAAATGACCCCATTTTGGAAACTAGACCCCCTAAGTAACTTATCTAGATGTGTGGTGAGCACTTTGAACCCCCAAGGGCTTCACAGAAGTTTATAACGCCCGGGCGTGAAAATAAAAAAATCGTATTTTTTCCACAAACCTGATCATTTAGTCCCCAATTTTTTTATTTTCCCAAGAGTATCAGGAGAAATTGGACTCCAAAAGTTGTTGTCCAATTTGTCCTGAGTACGCTGATACCTCATACGTGGGAGAAAACTACTGTATGGGCACACGTCGGGGCTCAGAAGGGAAGTAGTGATGTTTTGGAATGCAGACTTTGATGGAATGGTCTGCGGGTGTCATGTGCGTTTGGAGAGCCCCTGATGTACCTAAACTATTGAAACTCCCCACAAGTGACCCCATTTTGGAAACTAAACACCCCACGGAACTTATCTAGATGTATGGTGAGCACTTTGAACCCCCAAGTGCTTCACAGTAGTTTATAACGCCCTGGAGTGAAAATAAAAAAATCATTTTTTTCCACAAAAATGGTATTTTTGCCCCCAATTTTTTATTTTCCTAAGGGTAACAGGAGAAATTGGACCACAAAAGTTGTTTTGCAATTTGTCCTGAGTAGGCTGATACCCCATATGTGGGGGTAAAACACTGTTTGGACATATGGCAGAGCTTGGAAGGGAAGGAGCGCCGTTTGACTTTTTCAACGCAGAATTGGCTGGAATTGAGATCAGATGCCATGTTGCATTTGGAGAGTACATGATGTTCCCAAACAGTGGAAACCCCCCAATTATAACTCCAACCCTAACCCCAACACACCCCTAACCCTAATCTCAGCCCTAACCCTAGCCCTAACCATAACCCTAATGAGAAAATGGAAATAAATACATTTTCTTTTAATTTTATTATTTTTCCCTAACTAAGGCTAGTTTCACACTTGCTTTTTTTTGCAGCGCGTTTTTCCCGCAAAAAAACGCATTAAAAAAACGCATACAAATGCATACAAACGCTGCGTTTTTTTCAAGCATTTTTGTGCGCATGCAGGAAAAAAACGCAGCGTTTTTGCGCGTTTGTATGCGTTTTTTGTGCGTTTGCGTTTTTTTACAGATTTTGGAAAAACCCCACAAAAATGAAAAAACAACCATTCAACAACACACAAGACCAATGGGACTTCATTGTGGGTGTGGTATGTTAATATATAGACCCTGTCTACAATATTCTTCACATTTGCTTGATTCTTCTCGTGACCATGGATCTGCGCTGGAAGAGTTTTCACTTCAACTTGGATTTGGACATCGCGATGGCTCAGGCGTATGCAGTTGCTTGCCATGAACAAAGGAAGAGAGAGAGGCAGCGAAGACGGCGGCGTATGTGGATACATCCGATTGTTGAACTCCGGGAGAGCCGTGGGGCATACCACACCCTCTACAGCGAGCTACAGGCAAACCCGGAGAAATTTACAGATTATATCAGGATGTCCCACGAAAGTTTCATGGATTTGCTTGCTCGTGTCCAACAATCCATCCGGAGACAGGACACACAGCTCCGTCGTGCGATTCCTCCTGAGGAACGGCTACTGGTGACATTACGGTATGTTTTAAAAACCAAGGGGTGCGGTCTGATGGTTTTTTTTTAAATTTAGTATTCAAAACCGTGGGTAATTAGTTTTCGTGAATGTACTAATATTTTATTTTATAGTTTTTTAAAATAATATACATAAATATTAATTTTACTTCTTTGTCTGTTCACAGATTCCTGGCGACTGGAGAAACCCTATCTTCACTACACTTCCAGTACCGTATTGGAATCTCTACCTTGTCTGGAATTGTTGCTGACACCTGCCGGGCTCTCTGGAATGTTCTTTGCCCAGAATTTATGCCCCTGCCCACCGCTGAAAAGTGGATGGAAATTGCTGACAAATTCTGGACAGTATGCAATTTTCCCAACTGTTTGGGAGCTGTTGATGGTAAACACATACGGATCATCAAACCCCAAAGAACGGGATCTGAGTACTATAATTACAAAAAGTACTTTTCAATAGTACTCATTGCGATTGCGGATGCCGGATGTATGTTTGTAGCAGTGGACATTGGAGCATTTGGCCGTGGTAATGACTCACAGGCTTTTAAAAACTCAGACATGGGCCGGAGGTTGTATGGCAACCAATTTAATTTCCCTATGCCACGGCCTCTTCCTCACACCGAAGCTCCGCCACTGCCCTTTGTAATGGTTGGCGATGAGGCTTTTCAAATGTGCGGAAACTTACTGAAACCCTACTCCAGCCGGGACTTGGACCACACCAAAAAAATATTTAATTACAGGCTGACAAGGGCCAGAAGAACTGTCGAGTGTGCTTTTGGGATTCTTGTTTCCAGATGGCGAATTCTGGGCACGGCCATTAATCTTAAACTTGAAACAGTCGATGAGGTGGTGAAGGCCTGTGTGGTTCTACATAACTTTGTGATGGCTAAAGAGCACCCGACCTTTGAACTGGACGATGATGCTCCTAACCCATTGCCTGAATTCACTCAGCACACTCTCAGGTCATCCGTTGAAGTTGGCCAAATGAGGGACCAATTTGCGGCCTACTTTATTTCTGATGTAGGACGGGTGCACTGGCAAGATGAAATGGTGTAATGTTTTTGTTTGTTTATGGTAATAAAAAACCTTATTTGATACCATTACTGAGTGCACTATATTTTTGAAACTCCAATTTAATAAAAAACTTCCCATGTATAACTGAATTTTTTGATGTTCACACACCTGGGCAGGTAAATACACATATGAGTTAAAATGCAGCATTGCTAGTCTGCGTGAAATATATTGGAACGAGCAAAGCTGCAGGCCATGAATCAGGAAACCATTTTTTTTCAAGAGAAAATTGTGCAACTAGTTGAAAACAAAGTATGTGATTTTCTCAAAACACAACCCTCAAAACCCAACCCCAATGAAAGTCCATGGGGAATACAAGTCAGCATTGAGTGGATGAATGTAATCTGCTCCATTCCAACTTACAAGTTATTACACTAGGCCTTTGAATGACTATACTAGGCCGTGGTATTTCAAATATGAGTATAGTAGGCCTTGGGCCTACTAGTATAGTCATATGTGAAATACCACGGCCTAGTATAGTCATACCAAGGCCTACTGTAATAACTCGATTTTTAACAACTAGCATCTTGTTTCACAAAAAACAAACTGGTGAAACTAGAAAGAAACTTATAGGTTTCAACAGTTTGTTTTTCATGAAACCGGATTCTAGTTGGTAAAACTAGAGTTATTACACTAGGCCTTGGAATGACTATACTAGGCCGTGGTATTTCAAATATGAGTATAGTAGGCTTTGGGCCTACTAGTATAGTCATATGTGAAATACCACGGCCTAGTATAGTCATACCAAGGCCTACTGTAATAACTCGATTTTTAACAACTAGCATCTTGTTTCACAAAAAACAAACTGGTGAAACTAGAAAGAAAATTATTTTTAAGACAAGTTTCAACAGTTTGTTTTTCATGAAACCAGATCCAAGTTGGTAAAACTCGAGTTATTACACTAGGCCTTGGTATGACTATACTAGTCCGTGTTATTTCACATATGACTATACTAGGCCTTGGGTTGGTTTTTAACATGTATTTACCCATCAGTGTGTGTGAGCGGCGCAAACAACATTAATGAAACTTAGTAATGGTGAACCACAAATGTAAATTTATTTTTTATCACAAAAATAAACCAAAAAATTATTTTTTCCGGCGTTTGGGGGCAGATGGTTTCAATTTGGGGGTGTGCAGGGAATATGCAACACTTGCTGTTGAAGACGGTGTTTGAGGGGAAGGGGCAACAAAACTTGTGGGGGAAGGTAGTCCAGTTAAGGGAATCAAACTAGGAACACTTGGAGGAGAGGAAATCTGTTCAGGTACATTAGTTGTAATGGCATGTCGCCGTAGGCTTGTGTGCCTGGACCGACTTTGGCCCAATGCCCGCCTTGATGGATTTCGCCTTGAAGTAGGGGCAAATATTGAGTGTAGGTCCCCCGTCTGCAGGTGTGGCTGCTGCTGCTGCTGAGGTGGCGGCTGCTGCTGCTGAGGTGGCGGCTGCTGCTGCTGAGGTGGCGGCTGCTGCTGCTGAGGTGGCGGCTGCTGCTGCTGAGGTGGCTGCTGCTGCTGAGGTGGTTGCAGCTGCTGCTGAGGTGGTTGCAGCTGCTGCTGAGGTGGCTGCTGCTGCTGAGGTGGCTGCTGCTGCTGCTGCTGAGGTGGCTGCTGATGAGGTGGCTGGAGCTGCTGCTGAGGTGGCTGCTGCTGCTGCTCTTCGTTGTCAGTGCTCGTCCTTGCAGGAGGACTGGTGGCGGCAGTGATGGTCCAGGTTTGCAGAGTGGTGGTGGCAGGGCTACTACACATTGTTGTAGCGGCAGGGCTGTTCCATGTTTGCCTAGTGGTGGCTGAGCTCCACGCATGCATGGGAGTGGCGGTGGTGCTCCAGACAGGAGCAGCGCTTGCCATGGTGGTGTCGGTGAAGTGACCAGCTGCACTCAGACTTGTGGTGGTGTAACGGTGGGTGTCCTGGCTTTGAATAGAGGTGTCCGTGCAGTGGTATGCAGCACAAGTCGGTAGTGAGGTGAAGCGAGTCAATGGTGGCACAGGTGGAAAGGACACCACTGACTGCTGACCGTACCGATTATGCTGCATAGCCTGCAAGAAAGCATTGTTGCAGGCCTGCAGCACATTCAGCTGTTGATCAGGACTAAGGTGTTCCGCCATGCCCTTTTCAATCTTACTAAAAAAATGGTGTGCTGGTCTGTTGAGGTCGGCCTCCAGACGGTCAAGGCGCTGTTCTACAGAATTGAAGCGGTGTTCAAAGTGGTTAAAACCACGTTCCATGAGTGCAAAACCGCTTTCAACTCTGTCGGACAGTGACTTGAGGCTGGAATTAAATGTCTCGCTCAAATGCATAAACTCGGGCAAAACATTCCTGTCCAAGGCCCTCTGCCGCTGGCGGGTAGTGCACGCATAACCAGTGGCAGAGACCTGGGACAGGGGAACACCTGATGGCCCAGCTTCCTGGTCACCAGCTGTGTGTGTGGTTGACCTGCAAGGTGCTTCCTGGCTGTCGGATGGCTGGGACGGTTCAGAGGACGTCCGAGGAAGGACCGCTCCAGGGCCAGGTTGCAGGGTGCTGCTCCAGGTGCTGTTGAAGAAAGGAAAATCATTACTACCATGCCTTTACAAGAAGCATCAGCTGTGGATTAGAAAAACACAGATTAATAAAAATAAAAACCCAAAATTTATAATACTTACGATCTCGTGGCAAGGACCGGTCTTAGGAACTGCAACGCGTTATAGTGACGGTATCTAGTTCTGGTCCTTGACGCAGATCCACTGCGAACCTGGCCCTCAGCACGAACATCACTGTTGAAGCGGTCCTTGATCGAACGCCAACGTGTTCGGACTTTGTCCACTGTTGATAAAAAAAAAACAGTGCCGTCAAGGACAACAGTCACTGCGGCACAATGTAGCAATACAATACTCAAAGCAGTCACTGTAGACCCCGATGACACTGTTGGGTTTCCTGCTAGAATACACCTAGCACGAAACCCAACAGTGCCGTCAAGGACAACAGTCACTGCGGCACAATGTAGCAATACAATACTCAAAGCAGTCACTGTAGACCCCGATGACACTGTTGGGTTTCCTGCTAGAATACACCTAGCACGAAACCCAACAGTGCCGTCAAGGACAACAGTCACTGCGGCACAATGTAGCAATACAATACTCAAAGCAGTCACTGTAGACCCCGATGACACTGTTGGGTTTCCTGCTAGAATACACCTAGCACGAAACCCAACAGTGCCGTCAAGGACAACAGTCACTGCGGCACAATGTAGCAATACAATACTCAAAGCAGTCACTGTAGACCACGATGACACTGTTGGGTTTCCTGCTAGAATACACCTAGCACGAAACCCAACAGTGCCGTCAAGGACAACAGTCACTGCGGCACAATGTAGCAATACAATACTCAAAGCAGTCACTGTAGACCCCGATGACACTGTTGGGTTTCCTGCTAGAATACACCTAGCACGAAACCCAACAGTGCCGTCAAGGACAACAGTCACTGCGGCACAATGTAGCAATACAATACTCAAAGCAGTCACTGTAGACCACGATGACACTGTTGGGTTTCCTGCTAGAATACACCTAGCACGAAACCCAACAGTGCCGTCAAGGACAACAGTCACTGCGGCACAATGTAGCAATACAATACTCAAAGCAGTCACTGTAGACCACGATGACACTGTTGGGTTTCCTGCTAGAATACACCTAGCACGAAACCCAACAGTGCCGTCAAGGACAACAGTCACTGCGGCACAATGTAGCAATACAATACTCAAAGCAGTCACTGTAGACCCCGATGACACTGTTGGGTTTCCTGCTAGAATACACCTAGCACGAAACCCAACAGTGCCGTCAAGGACAACAGTCACTGCGGCACAATACAGAGCAGGGAAATACTCACTAAACGCCTTTTTGGAGGATGCTGTGGCGCTGTCCCAGCCATCCATCAACGCTGCGGCCACCTCATTCCATAGCCGCCGGGTCACCACAATGTCCTTGTGCAGCCGGTCACGGCTGTCCCACAACGGCGAACGCTCCTGGACCAGGCTGATGAGCTGCTCATTATCCAGGTACATGTCTTCATCTCGTTGTGGAACCTAGACAAAACACATTCATTAGAATAATCCAATTTAAATTGAATAAAAAGTTACAAAAAAAGAAACATAAAAAAGAGTAAAAATAGAAGATAAAAAATAAAGAACATTACAAATCATTTGATACTTACATTCCGTATCACCACCGGGACTTGGCTTCGCTGCTCCTGCTCTTCGCCCTCACTAGTCCCGTCCACAGAAGAGGATGATGACGATGTCTTAAAAAAGTTCAAAAAAATGTAAGAAATTTGGAGAAGCAGCAGATATACTTACCAGATGCACAAAAATAATCACCTCACGGTCTGCTTGCGCCAATTCCTGCCGCGATGGGGAATACTCTGATTCTGAAGACATACTGCATGTAAAAATAATAAAAATCATTAGTACATACATAATTTAAAAGGACAGGCATATAATGTAATATACTCACATTCTTCGCTGATATAATGGGTTCTTGGTTGACTGTCTGCTCTTCAATCTGTCAATGTAGTAGTGGCAGAGTTTTGGCAGGCACCTCCTTTTTATAGACTTTTTTTTTTTGACTTTAGAAGATTATAACTAGGACAACAAGTGGACACCACCAAAAAAACGCAGCGCTAAAAAAACGCATACCTGCGCATGCCAGTGCGCACGTATGCGCATCCATAGGCTATAATGGCCATTTTTAGCGCAAAACGTGCGCATACGTGCGCATGCGCTTTTTTCAAGGGCCAAAAAATGCAACATGCTGCGTCTGGAAAATACCAACGCACACCCCAAAAAAACGCAGCGCATGAAAATCGCATACATGCGCTTACCAGTGCGCAGGTATGCGCACCCATGTTAAATATAGGGGAAAAAACGCATGCGCAGGTATGCGTTTTTTTCCAGCGCTAAAAAACGCAAATGTGAAACCAGCCTAAGGGGGTGATAACGGGGGGTTTGATTTAGCAGGTTTTTATTTTTGGCAGCTGTCACACGCTAAAAGACGCTTTTTATTGTAAAAATAGTTTTTGCATCACCACATATTGAGAGCTATAATTTTTCCATATTTTGACCCACCAAGTCCTGTGAGGTCTTATTTTTTGTGGGATGAGTTGACGTTTTTATTGGTATCATTTTTGGGCACGTGACATCTTTTGATAGCTTTTTATTCCGATTTTTGGGGCGCAGAATGAACAAAAACCAGCGTTTCATGAAGTTCTTTTCGGGGGTGCGATTACACCGTTCCGCCTGCGGTAAAATTGATAAAGTGGTTTTATTCTTTGGGTCACTACCGTTACAGTGATACCTCATTTAGGTCGTTTTTTTATGTTTTGGCGCTTTTATGCAATGAAAACAATTTTATATAAAAAATAATAATTTTTGCATCGCTTTATTCTGCGAGCTATAACTTTTTTATTTTTTTGCTGATGATGCTATATGGTGGCTTGTTTTTTGCGGTACAAGATGACGTTTTTAGTGGTATCATGGATATTTATATGCGTCTTTTTAATCGCGTGTTATTGCACTTTTTTGTTTGGTGGCATGATAATAAATCATTATTTTTTGCTTCGTTTTTTATTTTTATTTTTTAAGGGGTTCGCTAAAGAGGTTAACTAGTGGGACAGAGATACCAAATATGTGTACTTCTATTGTTTTTTTATTTCCAAAAAATGAATTAGGGAATATTTTTTATTTTTTTATTAATTTATTTAGCAATTTTTTTGAAATTATTTTTACACTTTTTTTTTACTTTATTACATTGTCCCAGGAGGGACATAGCTGTCATGTGACAGATCGCTGATCTGTCACAGATCACTCTGACAGATCAGCGATCTGTCACAGACACTGCATAGGCTTTCCTCATGCCTGCGCTTTGCAGGCACTGAGGAAGCTAGCTCCCTGCAGGCCCCCGAAGGTCCCCGTCGCCATCTTGGATTCGGGGACCTGCAGGGATGGAGCCCCCCACAGCAGCGCTGCACATTGCCCTGCTGTGGGGGGCTCAGGGAAGCACGGAGGGAGCCCCCTCCCTGCCGATGCTTCCCTTTAACCCCCGGTACACCGCGATCGTGTTTGATCGCAGTGTGCAAGGGGTTAATGTGTCAGGGGAGGTCCGTGACCGCCCCTGACACATTGTGCCGGGTGTCAGCTGTGATAATCAGCTGACACCCGGCCGCGATCAGCAGCACTCACCACGTGGGCGCCGCTGATCGCTGTGACGTACTATCCCGTCCCTGGGAGTTAAGTCCCAGGGCACATGGACGGGATAGTAGGTCACATGACAGAAAGGGGTTAAAATGTATCAACTATATTTGATTTGACAGGAAAAAAAATAAATGCCTTCCTATGAAGCCCAGTATATGTAGGTAAGAGTGGTTTTACTGGAAAAGCCAGAAGTGGTATTTGTGGAGGCACATCAGGGTTGATATTGAAAAGTGACAGTGATGAACTTGCACATAGCCACCCCACCTGACGTCACTATTACGCCGAGGGATCACCTGGTTCGCTTTCCTCACTTGCACCAACGTGATGCTCCACACCACTTGGGGACTCATAAGGTCAGCTTGGAACAGTTTTACACAGACACCCACTACCCACATGGGCCCCGGATGGCACAGGGAGAGAAAGAATGTTGCCTACGCAGTCACTGACGTGGCAACACACTCGCACACAACCCTGACAGCCTGGTAGGACTGCCACCAGTTCCTTGTTAAATATAAGCCTCGTCCAATAACGGGATTATATCGGGTCAAAAACCAACCCCGGTAGCATGGAAAGTTAAGCTAAGATTGCGGACGTGTGCATTCATGGATAGAAATAAAAAAGCAACTCAAGGTTAAATTATATATTTAATCGCCTTAAGGGCACACTAGACAAAACACTACATGCACAATGGTTATGCAAATACAATGGCCAGATATATAAATACAATAGTGGTAGGACAAAGTATGTAGAATATAAGTGTCAGTTACCAGTCAGATGAAATGCCCGACTTTTGGGGAAGAGGCTGCCACATGGAAGGCTGGTGGTCCCCTCTGTTCCTTGACTTCTCTCCACAAGATAAGTTGTTGCAACCTCCCCAGAGAAAAAGCAATAGGCCATGTATTATACCCGCAATTAACCCCTTGGGGTCAATCCCCTCCTGCCCTCTGGGCTGGACCTAAGTCCCCTCCATTTGCCGCTAACAGCTAAAAACTCCAAAACCTAACCTAGGGAGGTGATTTTAACGCTATCAGAACCAGCTGGGACCCTGCAATGTGTTGAGACCAAACACAGCTTACTACCAGGCTCCTAATTGCCATTCACCATACTCCCCACCCTAGGGTGCTAGAATATATAGAGACCCTGGAAGGCGTTCCGCCCATTCCAGAGATCTTGAAAATGTAACCGGTATGTGGCTAGGATGTGTAACAAGGGCGACCGGGGTGGTAGTCTTGACCAATTCCACCCAACATAACACAGACACCCTGGCCCCTTGTACATGAAACACAGGATGGACACAGCTTCCCTCACGGGTTACCTCTTCTTCCCAGGTACTGCAGACTGCAGCCAAGGCAATCAGAGTCCAGGGTTGCCAGAGTAATCCAACAGGGATAACGTGATGTCCCTGAGGCTCATTCGCCACAGAGGTTCTGCACCTCCTCCTGAGGTGTGGTACCCCACCATCCAGGTAAGGTGGAGACTTCTGACCACACTCCAACACCTGCAACCCACACCACAAAGTAGTGTAGCAAAGCACCTTCGGCGGCTCCCTGCTTGGAGTGTAGCAAAGCACCCATTAGTGGCTCCCTGCTTGGAACACGAAACGTGCTGGGTGGTGGGTGGAGCTTAGTTTACATTAAAGAGAGCGGGAAGAGTTTAGGAGAGGGAGTCAGTTGTTCAGTTGGCGAGTGAGAAAGAAGAAGATCCCCAGAGAGAGGGGTAGATGGATGGAAGTGCTGCAGCAGATCCCTGTTGTGAGTTCATCCTCTGGTTCACCAGTTGTGAGTTCTCCTTCCAGACTCCCGCTGGTGGTAACAGTAGGTAGTGAGGCTTATTTGATCGGTGGAGATCTGCCACCTGAGAATGAGGATGACGATTGGACCTCAGGAATCTCAGATTGGATTTAAGACAGCTGACACCCTATTCAGTTGCTGGTGATTCCTTCTGGCTTGTCAGCTCTTGGTTTTCAGCTTTGTTCCAGTCATCTAAAGCTAAGTTTTTCTGCTAATGTTCACACTTGATTTTGTTGATCTATTCAGTTTTTTTGTGTGGTCAGCCAGCCCCAGCTGGGGGCTGTGCTGAATTTCCACTCTTATTTATCTGTATGTGCCAATTTGCTTTTTGTCCCTTATTAGATTGGCCTCTTTTTGCTCTGTCTCAGAATATTTCAGAGTGCTGATATAGTGGGAGAAGTCTAGTGACTTCAGGGTTAATTTTGCTATCAGAAGTGTTGGACATTATTTTTGTAGGGTTTTTGGCAGATTGCAGACAGTGTCTTTCCTTTCCTATCCTATCTAGTTAGTTTGGGCCCCATCGTTTGCTCAGCCTATTTTCCTGCCTGTGTTTGTGCTTTCATCTTGTTTCACCGTCAATACATGTGTGGGGGCTGTCTTTCCTTTGGGGTCTGCTCCGGGGCAGTTAGTTTTCCCCTTTTCTTGCTTCAGGCTTATTTAGTCCTCCGGCTGTGACGAAGCATCTAGGATCATCGTAGGTACGCTCCACGGCTGCTGCTAGTTGTGTGGTAGGATTAGGGATCTGCAATCTGTATAGTTACCAACCTCTCTGGTTTTCTGTGACTTAGCTTGTTTTGCTTTTTTCTCCTCGGTGACCCGTTCATAACAGAATCACCAGCCATACCGCAGATTCTAGGGTACTCAAAAGCAGGAAAAAGTTGTTAAAAAAAAAGTGTCAGAATTTTTTTTTATATATTTATTTTCCTCTTTTTCTCTGGAACCGTAGGAGATTTTTTTTTTCTTTTTCCTAATGGAGATTAAGCAATTGTCTGATCGTGTGGAGCAGCTTGCAGCTGAGGTGCAGGGAATTTCCACCTACCTCATTCGGTCACATGCTGCTGAACCGAGGATCCCTACTCCTGATGTGTTTTCTGGGGATCGGTCTAAATTTCTGAATTTTAAGATTAATTGTAAATTATTTCTGGCCTTGAAGCCTAACTCATTGGGGAGCTCTGTGCAGCAGGTTAAAATTGCCATCTCCTTGCTGCACGGCGATCCCCAGGATTGGGCTTTTTCTCTGACACCTGAAAATCCTATTCTGACTAATGTGGATGCATTTTTTCAAGCCTTGGGGTTGTGGTATGATGAACCTAATGCTGTTGATCAAGCTGAGAGAACCCTGTTGGCATTAAACCAGGGTCAGGATTCTCCAGAGTTATACTGTCAAAAATTCCAAAAGTGGGCGGTCCTTACAACATGGAATGATAGTGCATTGGCAGCTCTCTTTCGGAATGGTTTATCAGAGACCGTAAAAGATGTTATGGTGGGATTTCCTGTTCCCTCTGGTCTGGATGATTCTATGTCATTAGCCATTCAATTTGATTGGCGTTTACGTGAACGTAAAACTACACAGGAGGCGCTGTTACCTTTTGAACAAACATCTGAACTTATGCAATGTGATGGGGTTTTGTCTAGGGCGCAACGTCAGGAGTTTAGAAGGCGTAATAAGCTGTGTTTTTTCTGTGGAGACGTCTCTCATACTATTTCTGTCTGCCCTAAACGAGAGAAATGTTTTGCACACATATTTGCTGTGGGCAGTGTACAACCTAAGTTTCTTTTGGCAATTACTCTGATCTGCTCCTTATCCACATTTTCCACGAAGGCTTTTGTGGATTCATGAGCAGCGTTGAATCTGATGGATTTGGACTTTGCCTCTGCGGACGCCTATTCCTTTGAGGGGTATTGATGCTACTCCTTTGGCGGAGAATAAACTTCAGTTTTGGATCAAGGTGACAATGCGAGTTGCCCCAGACCACCAAGAAAATTGTAAATTTTTGGTGCTGCATAATTTTCATGATACTATTGTTCTGGGTTTTCCTTGGTTGCAAACTCATAATCCAGTTTTGGATTGGAAATCTGGGTCTGTGGTGAGTTGGGGTTGTCAGTGTGTTCTTAGTGATGCTCCTGTTTTCTCCACCTCTCCCCAGTCGCATGATGTTCCTGACTATTTGGCTGACTTTTATGATGCATTTAGTGAGAGCAAGTCTGCGTCTTTGCCTCCTCATAGGAGTTATGACTGTGCAATTGAGTTGATGCCTGGGTGTAAATTTCCCAAGGGTCGGCTTTTCAACTTATCAGTACCCGAACATGATGCTATGTGATCCTATATTAAGGAGTCATTGGAGAAGGGTCATATTAGACCATCCTCGTCACCTTTAGGTGCTGGATTTTTTTTATGTGGCCAAGAAAGATGGTTCATTAAAACCGTGCATTGATTATCGTTCCCTTAACAAGATGACGGTTAAATATCAGTACCCGTTACGTCTGATGTCTGATTTATTCTCCAGAGTTAAGAGTGCCTGCTGGTTTACTAAGCTTGACCTTAGGGGGGCGTATAATCTTATTCGCATCAAACACGGGGATGAATGGAAGATGGCGTTTAGGCTACTTTCACACATCAGGTTTTCGGCGTCAGGCGCGATCCGGCGTCATGCCGGAATGCCGGATCCGGCAAATGTTTTGTAAAACCTGATGTGCCGGATCCGGTTTTCTGCCGGATCCGTCTTGTTCTTGACAGAAAAAACCGGATCCGTCTCATCCGGTTCATCCGTTTTTCTATCCATTTTTCGACGGATTACGCCGGATCTGGTTTTTAAAATTGACCCTTGTGGCCTTCCGAACGGGATTGGCTACTGGAAAACTATATATAGCATGTTCCTACAGCCCTTCTTTGACAGGTTGTAGAGGAGAAAGTGCAGGTTGGAGAGAAGAGCAAGTTACTGGCGAAGATGGATGTTGTCATTGGAAATATTACCACTAGAAGTTCTGTGACGGTTTCAGTAATGAGGGACAATTTTGCACTATACTTTATGTCACCTCAAGGCAGAGTACACTGGCAGGATGACAGAGTGTGAAAGATTTGTGCCCTAACCAAACTTGTGTACCTTCTGGACCAACAGTATATACCTTTGCCAACCAAAGTTGGCTATCTTGTCATGGTCTTACTATTTTTAGCTTTAGGCCACAGGTGTGTTCCTTGGTTGTGTTTTATGCAAAGTATTTCACCTTTTAACAAAAGTTGTGTTCATTGTTAGGAAATCACCAACAATAAACACAACTTTTTAGGTGAAATACTTTGCTTCAAACACAACCAGGAACACAACTGTGGCAAAAAGCTAAAATTTACCCACAGTTATATACCTGGTTTTGAATACCTTTTTACCTTTTAAATACCCTGTATTTAACCTTTTTTTTAAACATATTTCGCCGCAGAAAGAAATGACAGACAACCAGTGTAAACAATAATTTAACTTTTATTTAAAATATTGTTTTTTGTGTAAACTGTTTTTAAAGTTAAAAAAACTTTTTTAATAAAGGTTTGAAACCAACCAAATGGGCATTTTTATTACAAAAAAACATTATAACTCGGTGTAGTGTGGGGTGGAAATACTGCTGGAGGGGCAGCGGGACACTTCGACAATGGGAGTGTGGAGAGAGGACTGGGATCGTGGTGGGGAAGGTACAGTTAGAGGTGATGGTGTGGAAAAAGCTACAGAATGGGTGGACATGTGGGAGGCAGAAGAGGTGGTGGGCGGTGGAGTGGAGGGTTGGGCAGGGACTGTAGGAGCAGATGATGTTGATGGAAAGTTGTATGGGGAAGGAGTTTGGTACGGGGAAGGAGTTTGGTACGGGGCAGGTTGCTGGAAGTGGGGAGATGTCTGGTACTGGGGAGGTTGCTGGTACTGGGAAGGTTGCTGGTACTGGTGAGGTTGCTGGTATGTAATAGGAGGGGGAGGATGGAAAGTGGCTGGAGGGGGTGCAGATGTAATAGGAGGGGGAGGATGGAAAGTGGCTGGAGGGGGTGCAGATGTAATAGGAGGAGGAGGATGGAAAGAGGCTGGAGGGGGTGCAGATGTAATAGGAGGGGGAGGATGGAAAGTGGCTGGAGGGGGTGCAGGTGGAGGAACTACAGTGGTGGGAGGTGGAGGTTGGGATGTAACCTGCTGTAGAGCACCGTGGCACGAATGCATTACATGCAACTGCTGGGTAGGAGATAGTGTTGCCATGCGCTCCACAACAGACCTGAAAAAGGTGTGGTTTGGCGAAGATCTTGCTTCTGAATGCATGGTTTGCAGAAGTGTCTTCACCTCCAGAATGCTGGAGTTGATCTGCTGAAAGCCTGCGGAGATTTGCTCTGACAAGACTTTTAGACAGTTCTGGAAAGATGTATTCAGATGCAAGAACTCTGGTGCATAACTCTTTTCCTGACCCCTCTGCCGCTGCCGCCCAGTACCCGCAGGTGTACTAGAGGTGGCAGGGGCAGAAGGGTGGGGTAAAGGGAAAGCGATCTCCTCACCATCAGCTTCATGTAATGTAGGCGGCCACGATGCTCCTGTGCTGGTGGATGGGACAGATGGGTCCAATGTGTGGGAAGGCTGGGAAGGTGCAGATGTACCAGGGAGGTCGAAGTGTCCCTCGGTGCCGGTCTCCTCAGGGATCGCCTCAGAAGGGTCCAATCGTGCAGGCTCCCGAGTGCTGCTCACCGTGCTGTGGAATAAAGAGAAAAAAAACAATTAAAATACTGACATGGTATGGCCCTGGCTGAAAAAAAAAAGTTACATCTAACATTTTTTTTCACATGTGGTGTGTAATATTTACCTTCTAGTGACCATTGTTTCCCGGAGGAACGACAGGGCTTGTGCGTACTTGTACTTGCTCCTGCGTCCTCCAGATCCACTCGGGGCCCGCATCTCTTTATTGAACTCCTTCTTGAAACGATCCCTCACAGACCGCCACCGATTCACAATTCTGTTCCCTGAAACGAGAAAGGAGTGGTTAGTATACAACATCAGTGTTTCACAAACTCCAGTCCTCATGGTCCCCAGGGGTCATGTTTTCAGGATTTCCATAGTAAATAGAAATCCTGAACACATGATCCGTGGGGACCACGAGGACTGGAGTTCGGGAAACACTGGTTTACATCAAGCAACCGGTACTGTATATACTTACGCTCTTTAATCTGGGCCCGAACATCGAGGTCCTCCCAGCGGCCCACAAGGAGCGAACAGATTTCCTCCCAGAGTCGTCGGGTAACGATAAGGTCAGCGTGGCGGCGGTCAGCCATATTCCAGAGCGGCTCCCTTTCTCTGACGAGATCGATGAGGTGGTCCACATCGAGTCCTCCATCCTCACCGTCAGAGTCGGGAGCACGCTGTGAAGGCTGTTAAAGAAAAAGACAAAAATAACATAATTAGCCTCCACAAAAGAAATGAAATAAAAAGTGCAAAAAAACAAAGCAAAAATATTTATACTTACACGCTGGTGACCGCCGCGTTGCTGTCGCCGACGACCCTGGGAGGCACTGCGAGGACCTCTTGGCCGAGCACCAGATTGGGAAGACTAGAGAAGAAAACAAAAAATGTTATGTCTTTGGATGTAGGCATTTGTTTGCTGTGTGTGGTCTGCAGAACATTGTTTTCTATGTGTTGTGTGTAGTGTGATGTTGTGTTTGATGCAAAAAACTTACCAATTGTGAGCCCACTCCAAGTGTCTGTCCACCCCTTCCTTCTTCTTCTGGGAGCTCCTCTTCATCTTGTGAATCCTGTTTTGAAATAAAAGGCAATGAATAGACATATATTACAGAGATGATGGATTTTGGAAATAAAAACTTACTGTCAAACGCTGACGATGCGAGGGAGGGCTCCCAGAAGATGATGTGCTGTCTTCCTGGTGGCCACACTCCATGCCTGTGGGTGGTGTTCCAGCTGCTGCCATTGCTGCTGCTGCTGCATCTATTGGGCGGCTGTTGAATAAAGAGAAACAAAGGGCCAATGAATATCTTGATATTCAATAGCCCTAGTTTGGAGGAATGGGGGATTTGATAATTACCGTCTCTCATCTGCTGCTGGCCTCCCCTCCTCAGCATGTTCCATTTGCTGCTCCATTTGGGGTGGTGGTGGTGCTGATGGTGCTGCAGTGGTCTCCTGCCTTCTCCTGCTGCGCTTGGTTGCTTTCTTGGGTGGCATGTTGGGTGTGGCTGTGGGTCCCACAGTCTTGCTTTTATATATGTCTTGTGGGCAGAGCTACTGAGCATGCTCAGACCAAAAAAAACGGATCCGGCCACCGGATCCGGCTTTCGCCGGATCAGGCGCATTGCGGCGCTCATAGGCTTTCATTGTGTGAAAAAGCCGGACGCACCGGATCCGGCGTGTCCGGCTTTTTCGCCGGAGACAAAAAACGTTACAGTAGCCGTTTTTTCCAGACGCCGGATCGCGACACATTGCCGGATCCGGCGAAAACCGGATGAAACGCATGGCCATCCGGCGCGATCCGGCGCAAATGCAAGTCAATGGGGGGGAAACCGGATCCGGCATTGCATTTCGCCGGATCCGGTTTCTGTCAAAAGCGCCGGATCGCGCCTGACGGCGAATACCTGATGTGTGAAAGAGGCCTTAATACTCCGGAGGGACATTTTGAGTACCTGGTGATGCCTTTTGGGCTCACTAATGCCCCTTCTGTTTTCCAGTCCTTTATGAATGATATTTTCCGTGACTTTGTGGATAAGTTTTTGATCATCTATCTGAATTATATTTTGACCTTTTCTAGTGATTGGGATTCTCATGTGGAACACGTCCGGACTGTGTTCCGGATTTTGAGGGAGAATTCCCTGTTTGTTAAGGGATCGAAATGCCTCTTTGGTGTACAGAGAATTTCATTTTTGGGATTTATCTTATCTCCATCGACTATTGAAATGGACCCGGCCAAGGTACAGGCCATTTATGATTGGGTTCAGCCTACTTATTTGAAGGCCCTCCAGAAGTTTTTGGGTTTTGCTAATTTCTATCGTAAATTTATAGGTAATTTTTCTGGTATTGTCAAACCACTGACTGATCTGACTAAGAAGGGTGCTGATGTGCTGAATTGGTCTCCTGAGGCTATCTCAGCATTTCAGGAGCTTAAGCAGAGATTTACTTCAGCTCCAGTTTTATGGCAACCTGATGTCTCACTTCCATTTCAGGTGGAGGTAGATGCTTCTGAGATTGGTGCAGGAGCTGTTTTGGCCCAAAAAGACCCTGTGACTTCTAAGATGAATCCCTGTGCCTTCTTTTCACGAAAGTTCTCCCCATCTGAACGCAACTATGACGTGGGGAATCGGGAATTGTTGGCTATGAAGTGGGCATTTGAGGAGTGGAGACATTGGTTGGAGGGAGCTAGACATCAAGTTGTGGTCCTCACCGATCACAAGAATTTGATTTATCTGGAGTCGGCCAAATGCTTGAATCCTAGACATGCTAGATGGGCCTTGTTTTTCACGCGTTTTAATTTTGTGGTCTCGTTTCTTCCGGGCACTAAGAATGTTAAGGCAGACACCCTTTCTAGGAATTTCTTTGCCGATTCTCTTAGTGTGACCGAGCCTACCACCATCCTAGGTGAAGGGGTAGTTCTTTCTGCCATTTCGCCCGATTTCAGACGCACCCTGGAGGAATTTCAGGAGGATAAACCTGAGCGTTGCCCTATGGGAAAATTGTATGTTCCTGACCAGTGGAGAAAGAGAGTGATGATTGAAATTCATTGCTCCTCATTGGCTGGTCATCCAGGTATTTTTGGGACCAGAGATTTGGTGAGTCGGTCCTTTTGGTGGCCTGCCTTATCTCGTGACGTCAGGAATTTTGTACAGTCCTGTGGGACTTGTTCTCGGTCTAAGCCCTGTTCTCGTTCTAGTGGGTTGCTGATACCCTTGCCGCTGCCCAAGAGGCCATGGACCCATATCTCAATGGATTTTATTTCTGATCTTCCTGTCTCTCAGAGAATGACTGTTATCTGGGGATTTGTGATAGATTTTCGAAGATGGTCCATCTTGCACCACTCCCAAAGTTGCCATCTTCCGCTGAGTTGGTGCCCTTGTTTTTACAACAGGTGGTTCGGTTACATGGGATTCCTGAGAACATTGTGTCCGACAGAGGAGTCCAGTTTGTTTCCAGATTCTGGAAAGCCTTTTGTTCCAATTTGGGAATTCAGTTATCCTTCTCCTCCACGTTTCATCCCCAGACCAATGGACAGACTGAGAGAACAAACCAGACCTTGGAGTCTTATTTGAGATGTTTTATATCTGCTGATCAGGATGATTGGGTCTTATTTTTGCCCTTGGCCGAATTCGCACTGAACAATAGAGCTAGATCTGCCACTTTGATGTCACCCTTTTTCTGTAATTTTGGGTTTAATCCTCGATTCTCTTCAGGGCAAGTGGAATCATAGTCCTGCCCAGGTGTGGACACTGTGGTTAAGAGAATGCAGCAGATATGGGACCAAGTGGTGGATAAGTTGTCACTCTCTCAGGAAAAGGCCCAGCGATTTTCCAACTGGCATAGGACCATTGGTCCCCGGTTTAAAGTGGGTGATATGGTTTGGTTGTCGTCTAAGAATATTCCTATGAAGGTTGCATCTCCTAAATTTAAGCCAAGATTTATTGGTCTTTATAAGATTTTGGAAATTCTTAATCATGTTTCGTTTCGATTGGCTCTTCCAGTTATGTTCAGGATCCATAACGTATTTCACAAATCTCTGTTGAAGAGGTTTGTTGAGCCAGTGGTTCCTATGGCAGCACCTCCTGACCCTGTGTTGGTTGAAGGCAATGTGGAATATGAGGTAGAGAAAATATTGGATTCTTGTTTGGTTAGACGGAGACTCCAGTATTTGGTCAAATGGAAGGGTTATGGTCAGGAGGATAATTCTTGGGTCTCTGCCTCTGATATTCATGCCAATAGATTGGTTCGTGCTTTTCACCGGGCCCATCCTGATCGGCCTGGTGGCATGGATGAGGGTTCGGTGACCCCTCCTCAAGGGGGGGTACTGTTGTGAATTCATTCTCTGGTTCACCAGTTGTGAGTTCTCCTTCCAGACTCCCTCTGGTGGTAACAGGAGGTAGTGATGGTGATTTGATAGGTGGAGATCTGCCACCTGAGAATGAGGATGACGATTGGACCTCAGGAATCTCAGATTGGATTTAAGACAGCCAATGCCCTATTCAGTTGCTGGTGATTCCTTCTGGCTTGTCAGCTCTTGGTTTTCAGCTCTGTTCCAGTCATCTAAAGCTAAAGTTTTTCTGCTAATGTTCACACTTGACTTTGTTGGTCTATTCAGTTTTTTTGCGTGGTCAGCCAGCCCCGGCTGGGGGCTGTGCTGAATTTCCACTCTTATTTATCTGTATGTGCCAATTTGCTTTTTGTCCCTTATTAGATTGGCCTCTTTTTGCTCTGTCTCAGAATATTTCAGAGTGCTGATATAGTGGGAGAAGTCTAGTGACTTCAGGGTTAATTTTGCTATCAGAAGTGTTGGACATTATTTTTGTAGGGTTTTTGGCAGATTGCAGACATTCCCACGCAGCAATGGCATAAAGTGAGACTAGGGACTTTTTTTTTTAAGTGGCGGAGGAATACAGTGCGGAAGGATACCTACCTTCCGTCATTGGATTCCTGCAGCCCGTAGAGAACGGCAGCATCATCTGATGCTGCAGTTCTCTACCCAAGATCGTCGTGGGACACACTCGTGGACTGCTTCGGATCGTGGGTGAGTATTTTTGTGGTTTGTTATGTTAATATTTATTCCGTAAACGACAATGGCTTCGGGGAACAATGTGACAAGTATTGGTAAGTATGTTACTCTATGTTATATGTACTGTATGTCTATGTATGTATTGTATGAATGTATTGTATGTATGTAGTATATATGTGGTATGTATGTAGCATGTAGTATGTATGTAGTATGTATGTAGCATGCATGTAGCATGCAGTATGTATGTAGCATGCATGTAGTATATATGTAGTATGTATGTAGCATGCATGTAGTATATATGTAGCATGTATGTGGTATGTATGTAGCATGTAGTATGTATGTAGTATGTATGTGGTATGTATGTAGCATGCAGTATGTATGTAGCATGCATGTAGTATATATGTAGTATGTATGTAGCATGTATGTAGTATGTATGTGGTATGTATGTAGCATGTAGTATGTATGTAGCATGCATGTAGTATATATGTAGTATGTATGTAGTATGTATGTAGCATGCAGTATGTATGTAGTATGTATGTAGTATATATGTAGTATGTATGTAGCATGCATGTAGTATGTATGTAGTATGTATGTAGTATATATGTAGTATGTATGTAGCATGTAGTATGTATGTAGCATGCATGTAGTATGTATGTAGTATTTTTTTTTTTTTTTTTTAACATTTAACACATTAGCCGGATGATGGGACTACTACTGTCCCATCATTGGCTAATGTGTCAATCACTGTCATGGTAGCAGGCATCGCCAGATGGGACTTGTAGTCCCATCGGACGATGCTTGCACAGACCCCCGGACATCAGCACAGCCCCCCGGCAGGCCGGCACAGCCCCCCGGCAGGCCGGTACAGACCCCCACAGGGTGCACAGACCACCGGCAGGCCGGCACAGCCCCCCGGCAGGCCGGTACAGACCCCGGGCAGTCCACACAGCCCCCCGGCAGGCCGGCACAGCCCCCCGGCAGGCCGGCAGAGACCCCCGGAAGGCCCGAAATGACGGCGCATCATGATGCGCACGCACCGCGCATCATGATGACGTCAGGCCGTCAATCAACTGAACTTCCGATTCCGATGCCGAATTCCGATATTGAAAAAATATCGGAAGTCGGTATCGGAATTCCGATACAGCAAGTATCGGCCGATACCCGATACTTGCGGTATCGGAATGCTCAACACTAGTCACGAACCATTCAACTTTATTCCATCATTCAATTCCCCTTTTTACTTGGGCGTCCAGGGCCACGGACCGGGTCACCGCTGCTGTGACACCTTCCCCCCTGAGTTACCGGCCCGGTACCGAGTACCCCACGGCCCTGGGAGGGTGACCCAATAACTTTTACTTTTGTAAGATAACGAGGTAGAAAAAGGTAATTGCAGAAAATATGATAGATATTTCATGTTCTTTCCCTACTCCAAGGTGCGGCCATCTCAGTATCAACCACAATAGCAGCCACAGTCCACAATCAGAGGTAGTGACAACTCACTCGCCAGTATCTGGATGCTTATAATCCCTTCGGCTGGGCACTCGCACATTCCTCTGCCCACCTCAACATCTGTTGTTCTCAGGGGAAGCAGAGTCTATCCCCTCTTGGGGTCTGGCAATGTCCCAGTGGTGGTTACGTGTCTCCCCTGGGCAGATGTGCCCGTGGTACTCACTGGAAACTGGAGCTTCCTGCTCCCTTGAGGCTGCTAACCCAGCCCACAAAGTTAACTCAATGATACCGCTAACTCTAACACATATGGGAACATTATAATGGCACAACATTAGGGCATGGCAAACACAGCACATGTAATGGGGGAATACAGGAACATTACACAGGACATTGACAATAAAGCATAACAACAGCACATGCATTACAGTACATTAAAGGTAACAGAGATACACAAGGTAATAAAAACATAGACATTGCTTCTAAATGGGTACACCGTCCGGGTACTGCACCAAGTTCACGGGAGCACCACGTAGGAGAGAAGGAGAGTAAGGCTGGGTTCACACGTAGCGGAACTCTCGCGGAAATTACCACGAGAGTTCCGGAATTCCATTCTGCGGGAAAATCGCATTTTAAATTCCTGCGATTTTCCGGCGGAAAAACTAGCATTTTGCAAGCATAATTAGCTTGCAAAATGATAGCGTTTTCCAAATGATCTGTAGCATCGCTTGGAGAACTGATTGACAGGTTGGTCACACTCGTCAAACAGTGTTTGACAACTGTGACCAACTTTTTACTTCTGAGGCTGCCTATGCAGCATCAATAGTAAAAGATAAAATGTAAAAAATAATTAAAAGTAATAAAAAATGGTGTTATTCTTACCTTCCGACGTCCCGCGCAGCCTTCCCGCCTCTCCCCACGCTCCCATTCCCAGTAATCCTTTGCGAAAATGCCCACGATGACGTACGTTCTCGCGAGATCACGACGTCTCGAGGTTATTCGCGATGACGTCGCGCGAATGACCGCGAGACTTCGCGATCCCGCGAGAACAGATGTCATCGCGGGCATTTTCGCAAAGGAGTACTGGGAACGGGAGCATTCAGAGAGGCGGGAAGGCTGCGCGGGACGTCGGAAGGTGAGAATAACAATATTTTTTATTTTAAATTCTATTTTTTACAGGGATATGGTACCCAAAGCCCGGAGGACAGTCTCCTCTCCTCCGGACCGTGGGTACCATCCGCAAATGTTCCGCTTACTTTTTGCATGGTGGGCACAGCCACATGCAGAAAGTAAGCAGAACAATGCATTCCTATGGGTGCGGGATCGCTGCGATTCCACAAAATTAATGAGCATGCTGCGTTTTTTACCGCGAAGCGATTCCGCCACAGTAAAAACCGTAGCATTAGCACAGCATTGCGGAATCCCATAGGAATGCATGGGATGCTTATTTTTCGCATTTTCGCGGCAAAATCGCGCGGTTAAAACCGCCACGGGAACGCGAAAAAAACGCCATGTGTGAACTCAACCTAATGGGGTTCTATGCCACCTCCTTACACATGCACGATAAGTCCATAGTCTCCTTATGAAATCCTAGCTGTCTGAACAAGGTAGTTACACAGTATGGACTCCATATTGCAAGCAAGCCTTTTGTCCTGAGCTTAGCTGGCTCAAAGTGTGAGATCTGTCACTCATAGTCTTTTGAGGCTTGGCCACCTGCTGAACTAGGTACCTGCCTTCTCCTTGCACAAAGTAAGGGGGCTTTAAAATCCCATGCCAAATACAATACAAATTATTGACATGAAATTATATCTCCAATATTCTTTACAGTGACTAACAATGCTCTAAAGGGTTGTAGCTTACCTGGTAATTCCTATTTTTAAAGAGGTTGTCCAGTGAATTAGCATTGAAAAGCTATCCTTGGGATAGGTCATCAATGTCTGATCAGTTGAGGGGCCGACACACAGCACCCCTGCAGGGCAGCTGTTACTGGTGGTGGTGCCCACTGGCTGTAAGTGCTCACTTACACAGCTGACTGTCTTCTGATTGTGGCTGCTGCAGGATACTACACAATCGTCTCCTACTGATTTGAATAGGAGGCAAATGTATAGTACTATGCCTAGGCCACTATATGTAGACTGGGCATTTGCGGCTGTTGGCTGCCACTGACACTGATAACAACTGATCGGCAGGGGTTACGTTTGTCGGACCCCGACCGATTAGACAAAGTTGACCAACCTCTTAATGATACTGCAGGTTGTGACGACAGCATGCCGCTGCCACCAAATTGTGATGAAAGCAGCGCAAAGCACGCCCTGTGCCACCAATATGTCACGATCCCACTACTGGCATGGGTATGTCAGCGGACGGAGGGATGCGACGCACTGCCGGCACACGGCTATCACAGGCACAGTGGGGCTTATCTTAGTTATCCCGCCACTGGTACCATGTGAAAAAAGTACACAGCAAGCTAATCTCGCTCTAACAATTTACCACAGGGGTTTATTTTGGATGCCCCACCACTGCTAACAACCTTCCAAGAACTGCGGGGATTTATGTATATCTCACTTTTTCAGTTCCACTTTGGAACTCGCAGCTCTCCGGCGCCCCCCTTACCCTTAGGTCAGTCAGGGGACTGCTTCTAGGATAATTAGTCGCCGGACGGGCTGCTTGTTTTGCACGGGCAATTAGACTACTGCAGTAAGGGAATTATCAATGCTTTGGCCTTCAGCCACTCATCCAGCATATGAGACCCTTCTGTACTGCCAACTAGCCCAACCAACCGAACACACCACGCTGCCACCAGCCACGCTTTACTTAATCAAAGAGTTAATTAAGAGGGTCCGTGGCAAACCCCAAAATTAGTAGCGATTATCTGAAAAAGGCGCATAGTTAGTTTCTTAGAGCATGAAGGCAGACAGAATAATTGTATTATTTATTCCCCAAATGGGCAGTGATTACATAGGTAAAAGTTGCTATAAATTGAGACATTAAATATGTACATTACAAATATATAAAACTAACAGGGATTAAGAAAACAGAGACTAACACTTACATGTGCTTAGTTGGTATTAGGCAGACCATGTGGCTAGGGGATGGGCCGCAACCAGACATCCCAAGACATTGGCAGATCTTTCTAGCAGGGCATCTGCAGCTCAAACTCCAGCACTGTACGGGAGGGGTACCTTATAGCCCAGGGTCTGTGACATCACAAAAGGGGCAGTCTGGTGAGGTTCAACCCCCCTACTCTCTAAGTTGCAATTTCACTAAAAACTTATACTAACTATATCTAGACGAGAAAAGCATAAAAACTCACGGAGGGTCTAGTTGGTTGTAGTTTATCGAATATAATAAAACAACATCAGACATGCCATACTTAAGACACTCCATTTGGGAGCAATCCATATCTCTGTTTCTGGGGGTGTTAGAACTTTGCAAGAGCCACCGTAGGGAAGCCGGGTCCGCGCAGGTCACAGAAATGTCCGTTTCGTTTTTCTGTCATGGCCGGAGCTTCTCTTAATATTTCTCATAGTTTTACTCAGCCGCATGGTTGAGAACAATAGGTGGAATCTTCATCCTGGCTGAGTAGGGAGGGGGGGGAGAGGGAATCCTACTGTGATTTCAGATTTCACAGAGCTGCACGCAGGCAGATAGCTGTGGAGGACAAATGCTTGTAGCAGGATGTGTCCTATTACCAGCAGGCACAGAGCTGATAAGGAGGTGGGGGAAGGTTCTAGAAGTCATACCTTACAGACATTTTACATTACACAGGTCTTATACACTCACTGGCCACTTTATTAGGTACACCATGCTAGTAACGGGTTGGACCCCCTTTTGCCTTCAGAACTGCCTCAATTCTTCGTGGCAGAGATTCAACAAGGTGCTGGAAGCATTCCTCAGAGATTTTGGACCATATTGACATGATGGCATCACACAGTTGGCGCAGATTTGTCGGCTGCACATCCCTGATGCGAATCTCCCGTTCCACCACATCCCAAAGATGCTCTATTGGATTGAGATCTGGTGACTGAGGAGGCCATTTGAGTACAGTGAACTCATTGTCATGTTCAAGAAACCAATCTGAGATGATTCGAGCTTTATGACATGGCGCATTATCCTGCTGAAAGTAGCCATCAGATGCCTGTTCTTAGCTGAGAGGAGTGGTACCCAGTGTGGTCTTCTGCTGCTGTAGCCCATCTGCCTCAAAGTTCGACGCACTGTGCGTTCAGAGATGCTCTTCTGCCTACCTTGGTTGTAACGGGTGGCAATTTGAGTCACTGTTGCCTTTCTATCAGCTCGAACCAGTATGCCCATTCTCCTCTGACCTCTGGCATCAACAAGGCATTTCCGGCCACAGAACTGCCGCTCACTGGATTTTTTTTCTTTTTCGGACCATTCTCTGTAAACCCTAGAGATGGTTGTGCGTGAAAATCCCAGTAGATCAGCAGTTTCTGAAATACTCAGACCAGCCCTTCTGGCACCAACAATCATGCCACGTTCAAAGGCACTCAAATCACCTTTCTTCCCCATACTGATGCTCGGTTTGAACTGCAGGAGATTGTCTTGACCATGTCTACATGCCTAAATGCACTGAGTTGCCGCCATGTGATTGGCTGATTAGAAATTAAGTCTTAACACACAGTTGGACAGGTGTACCTAATAAAGTGGCCAGTGAGTGTATGAAAGTGATGTATACTCACCCTTATTTAGTTAATTCACTTGTATACAGCCATTAATTTCACAGCACTTTTTCACAGCATTTTCACTGTCTCCATTAGGGCTCACAGTGTAAATTCTTTATCAGTATTTCTTTGGATTATGGGAAGAAACCCATGCAAAAATGGGAAGTACATATAAACTCCTTACATATATTGTCCTTGGTAGGATTTGAACCTAGGACCCCAGCGCTGACTACTGAACCACCATGCTGCCCAAGTTGTCACTAAAAATATTCATTGCAGACAAAGCAAGAATCACAGTGTTGATCATTTACTCCGTATCTTCAGTCTTTATGAGTTATCAAAGAAGATATTCTGTTAAAGGGCTTTTATGAGCTGAGGAATAAGGTTAGCAGGCACTCAATATGCCTGCAGGCTGCTACATTGTGATAATGTGAAATGATGTACAGACTGTCTGGTATGCCCTATAACCTTTGCGTGTGACCGCATTTATGCAATTTTTCATATTTGCGGTCACAATGAGACTAGACTGGCCTATTATTTTCTCAGTGTTCCAGAGGAGAGTCTAGTTGGCACATGACTGCATGTATGTAGATCACACATACAGTATTTGGTTACGTGACTGCTCACTCGCACATGCAATATTGGAAATCTTTTTTACATTTTATTTTTATTCAACAATTTCACAGAGACATAAAGTAACTAAACAACACATATTGCAAATTAAGGAAGAAAAAACACAAAAATTACAGCTACTTCCTAAATTACCCATCAAAAATTCCTAGAAAAAATGAAAATACTACAATTATCAGAAAATGGGAGGATTTCTAAAGTGGCACTGAAGATGTGTGAACATTTCAACATGCATACCACTTTAAGAAAATCAAAGTATAGTGTGGTGCAGTAACCCCTGTTAAAGCTAGGGGGCGCTGCATATGCGACTCAGAATATGTATGTGGGCATTTCCTTGTTGGTGAAACAGAGGTCTGTCAACAGCTGGCAAAAGAGAGTTTGAAGGTGGCGAGTATGGAAGTTGCCAACTCCGCGCAGTTGGAGCCGGTACGTCACCTGGAGTCCGAGCTTTCGGTAGTCAAGGCATGGTTTGGACAGGGGGGAGGGTATGTGGTGCTGTAACCTCTGTTAAAGCTAGGGGGCGCTGCATATGCGACTAAGAATATGCATGTGGGCATGTCCTTGATGGTGAAACAGTGACCGGCATGGTTGTAAATGTCCAGTATGTGTTGCAGAGGTTCTCTGCACTATAAGCCAAAATAGCGTTGTTATGCTGGGACTTGTAGTCCACGAGTTGTTTATCTAAAAGGGCGGCTAGCTGGGTGGGATCGGCTAGCCACACCTACACTGCCCACATATGGGGGTGGTTTGGGATATATAATGTGACTGAGGTCTGATCACATGGGTGTGTGTTTGATCCTGAGTGGTCAGAGTGCAAGGTCCCGGAAGGCCTATGTGTGTTGGAAGTGTCTTGGACTGAACTTCCTGGAAGAGCACGTGGAAAGGCCCGGACCTGGTAGAGTCTGTGACGGCTCTGTGTAGGGAAGCTACTGCCCGGCTGTGGCTCTTCAACTGTAGACAGCCTAGTGAGCAAGGCACTGTCTGGAACAGTGATCCCAGTGCGGCCGCTTCCCTGATAACCCATGAGGGATAAACTGTGAGTAACGCTGACCGGCGTCAGTAAGAGACTTTGTATGCTTTACATAGTAACGCTGCATGCGTGCTGGACGTGGCACAGCTTGTCTGTCCACAGGCCTGAGAGGGTGAAGCTCTACTATGGACATTAAGAACTCGTTTCTCTGATGTAAGACTGTTTGCCTTGTGTTCCTGTGACATTGGTTTATGAAGGAAATAAACCACACAAACTGTTACTTTAAGAAGGAGTGTTCCTGTGTGCCTCAATATCGCAGCCAAGCGAGTTATCCCTGTCCACTCATTTGGTGGATCTCTACAATAGGTAAACAATCTCCATGAATACCAATGGGACCAAATGTGAAAGTAATTCTGAACATTGTTCCTCTGCATTGCTCTAAATTCTTCGATTTTCTCCACTTCACTATTCCCAACTATTCCACAATTGTTGGAACTGCCTGCCAATAATTTTGTATCATCGAATTCTAATGTGTTGCAATAAGAACTACAGTATTAGATTTTTCTTTTCAGTGGAGTTAGAGAAACTTTGAGGACTGAAAATAATAAAACCTTCAGCTCATTCACTAGCTCCATATATAGATGGGCATTTATCATATCTGTAATTTGACTGCAGTAAATTTGTAATAAGGGACACATGCATACATACATGTATGTTTAAGGTTATGGACATTCTGCCCACATTTCCCTCTGAAGAACAAGTTAACTTTACGTTTTGTAATGTGAATTGTAATATATAAAGTTAAGTGATGTAATATAATGTGAATTATGATGTGCGTTAATAATGTTAGTAATATGTGTAGTTTGACCGTTGGGGCCATAGGGATAGTTAAAGTTAATATTTGGGGCTAGCCCATAGTGTGAAGGCTTAGTTACAGCAAAAGTGACAATTTCCTGTAAGAGAGTCAGATAGTACCTGGAGTGTAAAATGAGTGGACCTAAAAGTCCACGTGAGCAGTGCCGCATTCTGGGGTGATCCTAAGTGAGAGGAGACCGAGAGGAGGACTGAGTACATGGGACGAGAAAAGTGTCTCTAGCGGGAGTTCCAGAGCATTAGCATTACCGTTAATACTGGCACCTTAAGGGAAATTGAGTATGTGTAACAGCAGGACATGTACATTACATTTGTTAATCGGGACCGTAGTGTTAAAGCTGAGTTGTGATGAAGTAGTGTGAATGAGTGACCGTGGAGGACACTATAGACTGCGACAGAAGGAAACTGTGGAAAATGCTATGAGCTGTGAAGGAAACATTCACAAGACTTTGTACTCGCTTTCCATTGTGTGTAACCCTTATGAAGTTGCCCTTCAGTTGAGTTTATTTGAGAATGGTGGTCTCCCTCATTGAACTGTGAAACATCTGATCCTGGCAAACCTGCAACAATGGTTACATGCGGCCTGCATGGGCGTAAAGCCCTCACAGCACGATTCCACACACCCAGCTAGGACCTTTACTTTCATGTAACGTGCCGGTGTGCAGGAGACAAGCTTTTCTCCCAGAGATATTTCCCTGCACAATCTTACATATGATCCCTATTTTCACATAATCCTTCGGTTCAAAGTACCTTTTAGAAAGAAGTTCATAATTAATTTTCTGATAGTAAACTGACGATAGCACTTTATATGTAATAGTAGGTTTTCCCTCCATTCCCATTCTGACATTACAGATCCCAGTTTTCTATTTCAAAATGCCATATATTGCACATACTTCATAGTTTGGCCTTTTTCTAACATTTTTATAATTTTTTTATGATCAGATTACTGACTGTGGGTAAAGTCACGTGTAACATGTGCTGGTTTCTTTATTATATTAAAAACACCAAAGCAACTGAGTTTATATTGAAAAACAAAATTTAGTTTATTTCTCACCATTTCCACTAAATAAGCAGTTAGATGCTTTCTCCCACCAATACTCTATTGGAGTCCTATTTTATTGCTTGTGAGAAGCCAAGGAACTCGCCAGTTGTAAAGTTGGCGGAAAGTGGGGATTCCCTATAATAGTTATGGGGGGCTTAATATGGGGGGAATCTCGACAATGTCAGATTCAGTATTCTGCCATTTTCAGTCACATAAAGTAATTACTGACTTTTCTTTTCAACACTGGAAAGCACCTTTAATGCAGAAAGTCCTTTAAAAAGAAAAAAGGAATTACACCCCAGTCAGGGCTGGCATCACCACCCAACACCCTTGGGCACGTGGCGGGACCCTTGACAAATGGGTGGTCCACTCGCCGTCTGGGACACCAGTACGTGCTTGGGCCCATGAGTCAGGGGAACAAACTGCCAGCGTCGGCATCAAGTCCCCCTGCATTGTAATTTCAACTGTTTCAGCATCCAGAATGATAATCGTGATTGCAGACTTTTGAATCCCCCAGCACGCGCACTCCATGCTGCAAGGGTTTGCCAGTTTCTGAGCTACTGTAGATTTTTTTATGTATGGAGCTTTATAGGGGGCCCATTATACCCTATGAGATAATACATGTGGCCAATCATACTATATGGAGCATTATTTGGGACCTACTATACTGCATAGAGTAATATATGGTGCCCAATATACTGTATGGAGCACTATATGGGACCCATAATACTGTATGAAGCATTATATGGGGCCCATTATACTGTTTGGAGCACTATATGGGCCCATAATACTGTATGGGGCACTATGTAATGCAAATAATACTGTATGGAGGATTATAGGATTATGTGGTGCTCATAATACTGTATGGAGAACTATGTGGTGCCCATAATACTGAATGGTGGACTATGTGGTACACATAATACTGTGTGGAGGACTTTGTGGCCTCCATAATACTGAATGGAGAATAATACTGACACGTCTAAAATGATAAGTCTGCAGTCACTTTGTGTGACTGTGGACTATTGAATCCCCACGCGCTGAAAGGATTTGCCAGGTTTCTGAGCTATTGCAGAATTTACAATAGATATCTGTAATATATCGGGCTAAGCGTCACTCTGTCCGAAGCCTTTATAGACTGCGCAAGCACGACGCACCTGAGCAGTCTGGCTTCAGACAGAATGAGGCAGCCAGTGGTGAGAAGTGTGTATGGCGCCCGGAGATGCGGTATGCTTACATACCGCAATCTCGGGTGCCATACATACATACTTACCTGACCGGGAGGAGCATTGTCGCGGCGCTTCTCCGGCCGGAGACCGGGGCAGGAGTGCGGCTGGAATCGCACATGCGCATAGCGCGATCCGGCGCCATTACACTGAAGACACATTTGCAGTTTGTCTTCAGCAATATGGCGCCAGACAGCGCTATGGGCATGTGCGTACTCCGGCGCCAGACTCCTCCCCCGGCCCCAAGCAGAACATGACAACTGTTATGATGAGTCACCGAAGGAGGAAAAAACAAAATACCAGCTAAGTCCAGAAAAACCAGAGAGGTTGGCAGCTATCGGATTGCAGACCCCTGAACCTATCCACAACAACTAGCAGTTGCCGTGGGGGGTTCCTACGGTGCCGTAGACCCCTCGATCACAGCCGGAGAACTATATAGCCTAAAGACAGAAAGGGGAAAAACTAAACTGCCCCAGAGCAGACCCCAAAGCAATAGGCAGCCCCCAACATATAATGACGGTGAAGCAAGATGAAAACACTAACACAGATAGAAAGATAGGTTGAGCAAATGATGGGGCCCAAGCTAACTACATAGGACAGGATAGGAAAGCTGCTTTCTGCCATCCGCAAAAACCCTATCAAAATGAGCCAACCGACTGATAGGAAAAACAGGCCCTGAAGACGCTAGGCTTCAAAAGACTATATCAGCACTCAGGTAAATTCTGAAGACAGAGCAAAATATCAACAGATCAGAGACAAAAATGGAGTTCAACTCACCCCTGGCCGGGAATGGCAGAACTCCCAAAAAACAAGGCAAAACAAAAACAAAACTGAAGAGTACAAAGCAGAGCAGAAAAACTTAGCTTTGAGATGCAGGAATCAGACTGGTCTCCAAGAATCCAGCAGGAAAATCACCAGCCAGGGAGAAGGGCGTCGGCAGCCTTATATCCAGTCCTCAATTCCAGCCACCCAGTCATCATCTAGCTGCCCATGTGTTTGGTAATCAGCCTCACTACCTTCCTTCACCAGAGGAGGAAGTTCATCAGACCTCAATGGTGAAGGGAAAAATGAACTCACAACAGTACCTCCCCCTTGAGGAGGGGTCACCGAACCCTCATCCATGCCACCAGGGCGATCCGGGTGAGCCCGATGAAAGGCACGCACCAATCTTTCAGCATGAATATCAGAGGCAGAGACCCAGGAATTATCCTCCTGACCATAACCCTTCCACTTAACCAAATACTGGAGTCTCCGTCTAGCCAGACGGGAATCCAGTATCTTCTCTACCTCATATTCCATGTTACCTTCAACCAATATAGGGTCAGGAGGTGCCACCACAGGAACTACTGGTTCAGCAAACCTCTTCAACAAGGACTTATGAAACACATTATGAATTTTAAATGTGACAGGAAGAGCCAACCGAAAAGAGACCGGATTAATAATCTCCAAAATCTTGTAAGGTCCAATAAATCTAAGCTTAAACTTAGGAGAAGCCAACCATATCACCCAACTTAAACTGGGGACCAACGGTCCTATGCCGGTTGGAAAGCTGCTGGGCCTTTTCCTGGGAGAGAGACAACTTATCCACTACTTGGTCCCAGATCTGGTGCATTCTCTCCACCACAGTGTCAACACCTGGGCAGGCAGAAGGCTCCACCTGCCCTGAAGAAAATCGAGGGTGAAAACCAAAGTTACAAAAAAAGGTGACATCAAAGTGGCAGAACTAGCTCTATTATTTAAAGCAAATTCAGCCAAGGGCAAAAATGAAACCCAATCATCCTGATCGGCAGAAATAAAACATCTCAAATACAACTCCAAAGTCTGGTTTGTTCTTTCCGTCTGCCCATTGGTCTGAGGGTGAAACGCAGAGGAGAAGGACAACTGAATTCACTGCTTGGAACAGAAAGTCCTCCAAAATCTAGACCAAAACTGAACTCCTCTGTCAGATACAATGTTCTCAGGAATCCCATGCAAGCGAACCACCTGTTGCAAAAACAAGGGCACCAACTCTGAGGAAGATGGCAACTTAGGGAGAGGTACAAGATGGACCATCTTAGAGAATCTATCACAAATCACCCAAATAACAGTCATTCTCTGAGAGACAGGCATATCAGAGATAAAATCCATTGAAATATGGGTCCATGGCCTCCTGGGCACCGGCAAAGGCATCAACAAGCCACTAGAGCGAGAACAAGGTTAAGACCGGGAGCAAGTCCCACAGGACTGCACAAAAATCCTTACATCATGAGACAAGGCGGGCCACCAAGAAGACCGACTCACCAGATCTCAAGTACCAAAAATACCTGGATGACCAGCCAATGCAGAGCAATGAACTTCAGACATCACTCTCTATCTCCACTGGTCAGGAACATACAACTTTCCACTGGGACAATGCTCAGGTTTGTCCTCCTGAAACTCTTCCAGAGCACGTCTCAAATCAGGCGAGATGGCAGAAAGAACTACCCCCTCGCCTAAGATGGTAGCAGGCTTAGTCACAACAGGAGAATCAGCAAGGAAACTCCTAGAGAGGGCGTCTGCCTTGACATTCTTAGTGCCCGGAAGAAAAGAGACCACAAAATCAAAACGTGTGAAAAACAAGGCCCACCTAGCCTGTCTAGGTTTCAAGCGCTTGGCCGACTCCAGGTAAATCAAATTCTTGTGGTCAGTAAGGACCACGACTTGGTGTTTGGCTCCCTCGAACCAATGTCTCTACTCCTCAAATGCCCATTTCATGGCCAACAGTTCCCGATTCCCCACATCATAGTTACGTTCGGATGGGGAGAACTTTCGGGAAAAGAAAGCACAAGGATTAATTTTAGATGTCACAGGATCTTTTTGGGACAACACTGCTCCTGCACCAATCTCAGAAGCATCCACCTCCACCTGAAACGGGAGTGAGACATCAGGTTGCCGCAAAACCGGAGCAGAAGTGAATCTTCGCTTCAGCTCCTGAAAGGAAGCAACAGCCTCCGGAGACCAATTCAGCACATCAGCACCCTTCCTAGTCAAATCCGTCAATGGCTTGGCAATACCAGAAAAATTAGCTATAAATTTCTGATAAAAATTAGCAAAACCCAAAAACTTCTGGAGGGCCTTCAAAGAAGTGGGCTGAACCCAATCATAAATGGCCTGTACCTTGGCCGGGTCCATTGCAATAGTTGACGGAGACAAAATAAATCCCAAAAATGAAATCCTCTGTACCCCAAAAAGGCATTTCGATCCCTTGACATACAGGGAATTCTCCCTCAAAATCCGGAACACAGTCCGAACATGTTCCACATGAGAGTCCCAATTCTTGGAGAAGATCAAAATATCATCCAGATAGATAATCAAAAATTTATCCACAAAGTCTCGGAATATATCGTTCATGAAGCACTGGAAGACAGAAGGGGCATTAGTGAGCCCAAAAGGCATCACCAGGTACTCAAAATGTCCCTCCGGAGTATTAAACGCCGTCTTCCATTCATCCCCATGCTTAATGCGAATAAGATTATACGCTCCCCTGAGGTCAAGCTTGGTAAACCAGCAAGCACCTTTAACTCTGGAGAATAGATCAGAAATCAGGGGTAACGGATACTGATATTTAACAGTAATTTTGTTGAGGGCACGATAGTCAATACAAGGCCTTAATGAACCATCCTTTTAAGCCACGAAAAAAAAAACAGCACCTAAGGGTGAAGTAGATGGTCTAATATGACCCTTCTCCACTGCCTCCTTAATATAGGATCGCATAGCCTCGTGCTCGGGTGCAGATAAATTGAAAAGCCGACCCTTGGGGAATTTACACCCCGGGTTCAGCTCAATTGCACAGTCATAACTCCTATGAGGAGGCAAAGACGCAGACTCATTCTCACTAAATGCATCATAAAAGTCAGCCAAATAGTCAGGAACATCATGCGACTGGGGAGAGGTGGAGAAAACAGGAGCATCACTAAGGGCACACCGACAACCCCAACTCACCACAGACAAAGATTTCCAATCCAGAACTGGATTATGAATTTGCAACCAGGGAAACCCCAGAACAATGGTATCATGCAAATTATGCAACACCAAAAATCTGCAATTTTCTTGATGGTCTGGGGCGACCCGCATTACCACCTGGGTCCAAAACTGAGGTTTATTCTTCGCCAAAGGAGTAGCATCAATACCCCTCAAAGGGATAGGCATCCGCAGAGGTGTCATAGGAAATCCACAACGTTTAGCAAAATCCAAGTCCATCAGGTTAAGAGCTGCTCCTGAATCCACAAAAGCCTTGGCGGAAAATGTGGACAGGGAGCATATCAGAGTAATTGCCAGAAGAAACTTAGGTTGAACACCACCCACAGAAAACGTGTGTGCACAACGTTTCTCTCGTTTAGGGCAGACAGAAATAATATGCGAGGCATCTCCACAAAAAAAAACACAGCTTATTACGCCTTCTGAACTCCTGACGTTGCGCCCTAGACAAAACTCTATCACATTGCATAGGTTCAGACATTTGTTCAACAGGTGGCAACATCTCTCGTGTAGTTTTGCGTTCACGTAAACGCCGATCCATCTGAATGGCTAATGACATAGAATCGACAAGACCAGAGGGAACAGGAAATCCCACCATAGTATCTTTTACAGTTTCTGACAAACCCTTCCGAAAGAGGGCTGCCAAGGCACCATCATTCCAGGTAGTAAAGACTGCCCACTTTCGGAATTTTTGACAGTACAACTCTGCCGAATCCCGACCCTGGCTTAATGCCAACAGGGTCTTTTCAGCCTGATCAATAGCATTAGGTTCATCATACAACAATCCCAAGGCTTGAAAAAATGCGTTCAGAATAGGATCATCAGGTTTCAAAGAAAACGCCCAATCCTGGGGATCGCCGCGCAGCAAAGAGATGACAATTTTAACCTGCTGCGCGGAGTTCCCCGATGAGTTAGGCTTCAAGGCAAAAAATAATTTACAATTATTCTTGAAATTCAAGAATTTAGACCGATCCCCCAAAAATACATCAGGAGTAGGAATCTTTGGTTCAGCAGCATGTGAATGAGCAAGATAGGCGGAAATTCCCCGCACTTCAGCAGCGAGCTGCTCCACACGATCAGACAATTGCTTCATCTCCATTGAGAGAAAAATTCCTCCTACGGCCTCAGAGATACAGAGGAAAAAATATGCACACAAAAATGAAAAATAAAAAAATTCTGACACACTTTTTTTTTTTTTCTCTTTTTTTTTTTTACAATTCTCTCCTGCTATTGAGTACCCTAGGATCTGCGGTATGGCTGGTGATTCTGTTATGATGAGTCACCGAAGGAGGAGAAAACAAAATACAAGCTAAGTCCAGAAAAACCAGAGAGGTTGGCAGCTATCGGATTGCAGACCCCGGAACCTATCCACAACAACTAGCAGTAGCCGTGGGGGGTTCCTACGGTGCCCTAGACCCCTCGATCACAGCCGGAGAACTATATAGCCTAAAGACGGAAAGGGGAAAAACTAAACTGCCCCAGAGCAGACCCCAAAGCAATAGGCAGCCCCCAACATATAATGACGGTGAAGCAAGATGAAAACACTAACACAGATAGAAAGATAGGTTGAGCAAATGATGGGGCCCAAGCTAACTACATAGGACAGGATAGGAAAGCTGCTGTCTGCCATCCGCAAAAACCCTATCAAAATGAGCCAACCGACTGATAGGAAAAACAGGCCCTGAAGACGCTAGGCTTCAAAAGACTATATCAGCACTCAGGTAAATTCTGAAGACAGAGAAAAATATCAACAGATCAGAGACAAAAATGGAGTTCAGCTCACCCCCGGCCGGGGATGGCAGAACTCCCAAAAAACAAGGCAAAACAAAAACAAAACTGAAGAGTACAAAGCAGAGCAGAAAAACTTAGCTTTGAGATGCAGGAATCAGACTGGTCTCCAAGAATCCAGCAGGAAAATCACCAGCCAGGAAGAAGGGCGTCGGCAGCCTTATATCCAGTCCTCAATTCCAGCCACCCAGTCATCATCTAGCTGCCCATGTGTTTGGTAATCAGCCTCACTACCTTCCTTCACCAGAGGAGGGAGTTCATCAGACCTCAATGGTGAAGGGAAAAATGAACTCACAACAGACAACGCTGAAGAACAGGAAAAAAGGGTGAGTATAAATGTTTTTTTTTGTTCAGTTTAATAGGGGTGAGGGGGCCCATGCATACCAGGATAGGGGGTGAGAGGACCATGCATACCAGGAAAGGGAGGTGAGGGGACCATGCATACCAGAAAAGAGGGGTTGGGGACCATGCATACCAGGAAAGAGGGGTGAGGGGACCATGTATACCACGATAGGGAGGTTAGGGGACCATGCATATCAGGAAAGGGGGTGAGGGGACCACGCATACCAGGAGAGGGGGGTTATGGGACCACGCATACCAGTTTTGGAGGGTGAGGGGACCACGCATATCAGTATTGGGGGGTGAGGGGACCACGCATACCAGTATTGGGGGGTGAGGGGTAGCATGCATACCAGGATAGTGGGGTGAGGGAACCATACATACCAGGATAAGGGGTGAGGGAACCATGCATGCCACGAAAGGGGGTGAGGGGACCATGCATACCAGGAAAGGCGGGTGAGGGGACCATGCATACCACAAAAGGGGAGTGAGGAGAGCATGAATACCACGAAAGAGGAGTGAGGGGACCATGCACACCACGAAAGGAGGGTGAGGGGACCATGCATACCACGAAAGGGGGGTGAGGGGACCATGCATACCACGAAAGGGGAGTGAGGGGACCATGCATACCATGAAAGGGGAGTGAGGGGACTATGCATAGCACAAAAGGGGGGTGAAGGGACCATGCATTTCACGAAAGGGGGGTGAGGGGACCATGCATACCACGAAAAGGGGGGTGCGGGGACCATGTATAAGAGGATTGGGGTGAGGGGACCATGGATACCAGGATAGGGGGTTGAGAGGACCATGCATACCAGGATAAGTGGGTGAGGGGACCATGCATACCAGGATAGCGGGGTGAGAGGACCATGCAAACCAGGATACGGGAGTGAGAGGACCATGCATACCAGGATAGGTGGGTGAGGGGACAATGCATACCAGCATACCAGGATTGGGGGGTGAGGGGGCCATGCTTACCAGCATAGGGGGGTGAGGGGACCATACATATCAGGATAGGGATAAAAGCGTGCCATGCATACCAGGATAGGGGGGTGAGGGGACCATGCATACCAGGATGAGGAATAGGGTGTCATGCTTACCAGGATTGGGGGGCTCCATGCATACCAGGATGAGGAATAGGGTACCATGCATACCAGGATAGGGATAAGGGGTGCAATGCACACCAGGATAGGAGGGGGGCAGCACATACCAGGATGATGGGAGACCATATACCAATAAAAATGCTCACCACCCGAGCGTAGAACAGGTTCATAGCTAGTCACTCATATAATGTAAGAAGTAAGTGGAATCTTTGGCATTGTACTATGCCTATAGTTCTCTGCCGTGTTTGTGCATCACGGTATGTGTTAAAGGGGCCACTGAGACATTGTCTCCTGAGACTCACAAAAATGTGGATCCGGCCCTCATCCAAGTCATTGTTATTTTGGGCCATTGTTCTCTGTTTACTTCCCTCCAATTGATAATCTATAATAATAAATGCCCTAAGCAACTTCCGGTTGTAACAACTTCCGTCCAGTTGTAACCGGTGACGTCACCGCTCACCTCTTTCCATGTTAACCCTCAACACACACTCCTCTCACCTTTCACCATCTCCACTCACTCTTTCACTCCACATACGACCCCTTCTCTCACTCCGTCTCTCATACTCACGCCGTCATCGCCGCTGATCCACGATCCCCGACATCTTCTTCCGCCGGCGCCATCCTGGATCCAGACGTCCTCCACGCTGGCGACATGTTCTTGCGGCGACGCCATTTTGGATCGGCGAAATCCCGCGATAGTCAAGATGGCGTCGCCGCAGGAACATGTCGCCGGTGTGGAGGACGTCGGGATCCAAAATGGTGTCGGCGAAAACTCGCGAGATTTCGCAGACGCCATTTTGGATCCCGACGTCGTCCACGCCGACGACATGTTCTTCCGGCGATGCCATCTTGACTATCGCGGGATTTCACGATACTCAAGATGGCGTCGCCGCAAGAACATGTCGCCGGCGTGGACAACGTCTGGATCCAGGATGGCGCTGGCGGAAGAAGATGTCGGGGATCGTGGAGCAGCACCGATGACGGCGTGAGTATGAGAGACGGAGTGAGAGAAGGGGTCGTATGTGGAGTGAAAGAGTGAGTGGAGATGGTGAAAGGTGAGAGGAGTGTGTGTGTTGAGGGTTAACATGTCAAGAGGTGTGATGCTATCGCATCCTCCCGATGCGATAGCATCAGGCCATAATCTAGTCTAATATATAAAGCTCAATGTGGGTGTGTGTGTGTGTGTGTGTGTGTCCGGGATTGGCATCCGCACCGTCGCAGCTACAGCCACAAAATTTGGCACAGTCACACGTTTGGACCCTGAGAGCGTCATAGACTATGTTGTGAGGCAAAATTTTAACCCCGCGTGTTCCAATTCACCAAACAATTTCGTCCCTATCTACATAATGGGGACAAAGTGTATGTATGTATTGGGATCTGCACCGTCGTACCTACAGCCACAAAATTTTGCACAGTCACACGTTTGGACCCCGAGAGCGTCATAGGCTATGTTGTGAGGCAAAATTTTAACCCCACACGTTCCAATTCACCAAACAATTTTGCCCCTATCTACTTAATGGGGAAAAAGTGTATGTATTGGCATCTGCACCGTCGTAGCTACAGCCACAAAATTTTGCACAGTCACACGTCTGGACCTTGAGAGCGTCACAGGCTATATTGTGAGGCGAAATTTAAACCCCGCATGTTCCAATTCACCAAACAATTTGGCCCCTATCCACATAATGGGGAAAAAGTGTATGTATGTATGAGTGTATGTCCGGGATTGGCATCTGCACCGTCGTACCTTCAGCCACAAAATTTGGCACATTCACACGTCTGGACCCCGAGAGCATCATAGGCTATGTTGTGAGGTAATATTTTAACCCCGCGCGTTCCAATTCACCAAACAATTTTGCCCCTATCTACATAATGGGGAAAAAGTGTATGTATGTATTGGCATCTGCACCGTCGTAACTACAGCCACAAAATTTTGCACAGTCACACGTCTGGACCACGAGAGCGTCATAGGCTATGTTGTGAGGCGAAATTTTAATCCTGCACGTTCCAATTCACCAAACAATTTTGCCCCTATCTACATAATGAGGAAAAAGTGAAAGGAAAAGTGTTGGAGGCAAATTGACAGCTGCCAGATGTGAACAAGGGGGACTTAAAGAATGAGAGCGATGGCGCCAAGGAGTATATACCATACAGTTGCTAAGGTGGGGCCCTGAAATGGGATACTTACCACACACGGGGATATTAACACACACACAAAATGCGCCACACACTACCACGTGCTTCAACACATATACCACCCTCAGCACACATTTCACCACACATACACCAACCTCGCCACAGAAAAGTTGAAACACAAAAGTCGCCACTCAAATCTCGCCACTCTGTCCCAGAGCTGTTTAAAAGATGAAAAATGAGCTGTGATTGGTTGCTATCAGCAAAAGTTTTCTTTGTATACAGTTGTGGTAACTGAGGCCTATTATTCATATCATTTCTATGGTGTTATCGTCCTTCTGTAAAGCTGGAAATAACACAATTTATTACCGTGCCAACACAGACCACCCTCTGACACAGACAGCAGGGGGAGCCCAATATCACACAGGATAGGATTAGATACACGGCTCAGCAGTGAGTATCACACAGGATAGGATGAGATACACAGCTCAGCAGTCAGTATCACACAGGAGAGGATTAGATACGCAGCTCAGCAGTCAGTATCACACAGGGGAGGAATAGATATGCAGCTCAGCAGTCAGTATCACATAGGATAGGATTAGATACACAGCTCAGCAGTCAGTATCACACAGGATAGGAATAGTTACACGGCTCAGCAGTCAGTATCACACAGGATAGGATTAGATACGCAGCTCAACACACAGTATCACACAGAATAGTATTCAAATGAACAATTTGCTATTAAATATGTATGAATTGCCAGAAAAATGACCTTTACCATTTTAAGCTGCAGAAGATTGCATCAGTCACAGAAGGCTCACATCACCTCAAGTACAACCTTTGGCACTTCCCCATAATGCCTTGCAGTCATCACATCACATAGTACCTCTTCATTGGCTGCATTATTCTATCATAGCCTTGTCATGATCCAGTGTTGGATCTGGCGGTATTAAAAGCACAAAGTGAACTTTTTTTACTTTGGTTAAGTTCAAAGGTGTTTTGACTGTCCCCGGTGGTGGTTGTGGTATTGCACTTTGGGTTTTTGTGCACTTAATTAGGTATCAGGTGTGACACCCTATAAAGGTGTGCTAGAGGTGTGCAATCACTGCCTGTGATATTGTGAGTTTGTGTTTCACTCTGGTTTGGAGAGCCTGGAGGAAGGATGGAGCTGGTGAGGAGTCCTGCGCAGCTTAGCCAGGGGGGACGTGTTGCAGCTATGGTGTCTGGACGAAGGGCTCGCATGGCGTGGTGGGGTCGCAGTGATGGAGTCAGCGGGAAGTGTCTGCATGGTCTGGTGGAGTGGCTACTATGGAGAGTGGCACTCACCATGTGGGACTTGGCCGCTGAGCTGGACTCAAGCATGCTTGACTTCGTGGCAGAAGCTGAACACTTCCTTGGGACTCTGGTACTAAGCAGCTGCAACTGGTGTTGGACTCTGCTCCAAGGCTGCACTAAGGTGAAGGATCCTGTTACGGTGATGGATCCAGGTGGAGGAGAAGATGCACTCAGGTGGAGGGCTCTGTTGCTAGGAGCGCACGCAACAGAGCAAAGCTAAGTGGTGTTTCCCCTGTATTGTCTCTTTCCTCATGTGTGTTATTAGTGCAGTGGTGGGATTAGTCTCCGCACCGACCCATTCCCTAGTGAGGGTTTAGGGTCAGGGTGAGCAAGGGCGTTAAGGTACGCGTGCGGCGACAGGTGCGGAGCCTGTTTAGGGAATGTGAGGAGTGCAGGGACACTTGCTCAGGGGAGTTTAGGAGGTCTCCACGTCCCCCATTCCCTATCGCAGGGCCCACCATTGTTAAAGTTTCCCAGGTTTCCCCTTTATTATTTAAATTCGCCGTACTGGAGGCGGGGTTTCCAGATTTTATGTATATAACGTGTAATACCCAAATTCGCCAGGTGGAGGCGGCGTATCCACCTGCACGTTTTATTATTTAAATGCGCCCCACTGGAGGCGGTGTATCCAGGGTCACGTGTGTCACATGGGTTCGCCTTGCGGCATCATCTGCGTCCTGACACACGTGATCATGACAAGCCTTTACAAAAGCCAAGGCAGAGAATGCAGCAGCCATTTTAAGGTGATTTAGAATAGTGTGAAGATGTCAGTGCTCACAGCTCATCAACAGAGATAAGATAAAAAAGACATAACACAATGGACAAATACTCCAAACAGTAATGTGTTTTACAATTGCAGATGTGAAGAAGATGAATATAATAGTCTATGAATGAAACTATTCATTTAATAGGGTGAGTGAAAGATAGGAGAGGTGCTAGCAGCAGTGCCTGTCTCATTGTAATTGATCAGTGATATGGTGCAGATGGCATTTGTCCAGCTGCAGTTAATGTACAATTACTCAAGTTTTAGTTCTTCATTCTTAATGCACTGGAAAGAAGAAGCAAGGCAGTAAAATAAATTTTACAAAAAAAATCATTATTTTACATACCTATTTTAGCAGTTCAGTTTGACAACTTTACATGCCACATCTACAGTATACTACCAGCCTGTTTCCATATATTGCATATCTTGTTATATCTTTATAATTTTTTATTTTACTTGCTTATTCCATTAATTCCCTACACACATTATTATCACTGACCTCAATGTGGTTCAGAATCTAAATTCCCTATCAGAAAAAAAGGGGAACATACAAACTCCTTGATGTTGTCTTTGTTGGCATTTGAACCTGGCACTGCAATACTACAGTGCTAACCACTAGAGTTGAGCGAAATGGGTCGAAAAATTTCAAAAGTCGCCGACTTTTGGCAAAGTCGGGTTTCATGAAACGAAACCCGACCCTAGGATGAGGTCGGCCACGAGGTTGGCGACTTACACGCCAAAGTCGCGTTTCAAAAGTTTGTTTTGCGCTCTTTTTCAGCCAATCAGGATCCACGGACACTGTGGGCAACGTGATGACATAGGCAGGGGTCACCACCATCTTTCAGAAGGGCATGCAAGTGATTGGCTTGCTTTGGTGGGCGTCACAGGGGGTATAAAAGGGCGTGCACGCCGACTGCCATCTTACTTCTGCCGATCTCAGTATAGGGAGAGGTTGCTTCTGATTCTGTAGGGAGAGCGTTAGGCAGGGAAGAAGACAAAAAAACTGCTTCTGCTGCTAGCGATTTGGCCTGCACAACACACCAGTCACTGTGTGTGCAGTGCAAGGGGAGGCTATATAGTGGTGCATCAGTGGTGTTGGTTGTTGGGCTGCCTTCTAAGGCTTCCTGACATTCCTGCATTGCTGTTTACCCACTGCTCCGCAAACTGCTTTTTTAAAAGCAATCCCAATTTTTTTTTTTTGTCCTGCTGAGAAGAAAAAAAAACTGCTTCTGCTGCTAGCAATTTGGCCTGCACAACACACCAGTCACTGTGTGTGCAGTGCAAGGGGAGGCTATATTGTGGTGTATCAGTGGTGTTGGCTGTTGGGCTGCCTTTTAAGGCTTCCTGACAGGCTGGCATTGCTGTTTACCCACTGCTCTGCAAACTGCTTTTTTAAAAGCAATCCAATCTCCCTTATCCTCTAGTCACTTTTGTCACAGCTGTGCCATCGAGCCTGTCACATAGCGCTCAGATATTCATTGGGCCTCACACAATCCAAAAGTGTCCAGTGTCCAAAAGTGTGTGCAGAGATTCAAAATCTCCCTTATCCTCTAGTCACTTTTGTCACAGCTGTGCCATCGAGCCTGTCACATAGCGCTCAGATATTCATTGGGCCTCACACAATCCAAAAGTGTCCAGTGTCCAAAAGTGTGTGCAGAGATTCAAAATCTCCCTTATCCTCTAGTCACTTTTGTCACAGCTGTGCCATCGAGCCTGTCACATAGCGCTCAGATATTCATTGGGCCTCACACAATCCAAAAGTGTCCAGTGTCCAAAAGTGTGTGCAGAGATTCAAAATCTCCCTTATCCTCTAGTCACTTTTGTCACAGCTGTGCCATCGAGCCTGTCACATAGCGCTCAGATATTCATTGGGCCTCACACAATCCAAAAGTGTCCAGTGTCCAAAAGTGTGTGCAGAGATTCAAAATCTCCCTTATCCTCTAGTCACTTTTGTCACAGCTGTGCCATCGAGCCTGTCACATAGCGCTCAGATATTCATTGGGCCTCACACAATCCAAAAGTGTCCAGTGTCCAAAAGTGTGTGCAGAGATTCAAAATCTCCCTTATCCTCTAGTCACTTTTGTCACAGCTGTGCCATCGAGCCTGTCACATAGCGCTCAGATATTCATTGGGCCTCACACAATCCAAAAGTGTCCAGTGTCCAAAAGTGTGTGCAGAGATTCAAAATCTCCCTTATCCTCTAGTCACTTTTGTCACAGCTGTGCCATCGAGTCTGTCACATAGCGCTCAGATATTCATTGGGCCTCACACAATCCAAAAGTGTCCAGTGTCCAAAAGTGTGTGCAGAGATTCAAAATCTCCCTTATCCTCTAGTCACTTTTGTCACAGCTGTGCCATCGAGCCTGTCACATAGCGCTCAGATATTCATTGGGCCTCACACAATCCAAAAGTGTCCAGTGTCCAAAAGTGTGTGCAGAGATTCAAAATCTCCCTTATCCTCTAGTCACTTTTGTCACAGCTGTGCCATCGAGCCTGTCACATAGCGCTCAGATATTCATTGGGCCTCACACAATCCAAAAGTGTCCAGTGTCCAAAAGTGTGTGCAGAGATTCAAAATCTCCCTTATCCTCTAGTCACTTTTGTCACAGCTGTGCCATCGAGCCTGTCACATAGCGCTCAGATATTCATTGGGCCTCACACAATCCAAAAGTGTCCAGTGTCCAAAAGTGTGTGCAGAGATTCAAAATCTCCCTTATCCTCTAGTCACTTTTGTCACAGCTGTGCCATCGAGCCTGTCACATAGCACTCAGATATTCATTGGGCCTCACACAATCCAAAAGTGTCCAGTGTCCAAAAGTGTGTGCAGAGATTCAAAATCTCCCTTATCCTCTAGTCACTTTGGTCACAGCTGTGCCATCGAGCCTGTGACATAGCGCTCAGATATCAGTAGGCCTCACACAATCCAAAAGTGTCCAGTGTCCACAAGTGTCTGCAGAAATTCAAAATCTCCCCTGTCCTATAGACACCTTGTACCTTGTTTTACATTACTATATAGTTTGTTGGATTTTGTCTACATTTCTACCAAAAATAAGGAAGGCTGGTGGAAGAGGCCGTGGAATTGGGCGGGGGTTGGCAGCTGGTAATGATGGTGTTGGTGGTGGATCTGATGGTAGTGGCAAGAGCAAAATAGGACCGAATGCAGGAGGTGTTGAGCCTGCGTCATCATCTGGCTACATAAGGCCTCGAACGCTTAGTTTTCTAGGAGTTGGCAAACCGCTTTTAAAGCCAGAGCATCAGGAAAAAGATTTGTCTTACATTGCTGACTCAGCCTCCAGCTCTATCGCCTCCTCTTCTTCAGTTGTAAAAAGTAAAAGCACTGAGTCGTCATTGGAGGCTCATGTTCATGAACCACACCTTTCCTTGTGTCCTTCACCCCAACCAAGATTGAAGGATGACGCAGGCCATACTACTGATTACTCCATGGAGCTGTTTTCACATACCATGCCTGGATTATCAAGTCAAATGGTGAATTACCCAGGCCAAGATGAATCTGACATGGAGTGCACTGATGCACAGCCGCTGATGGATGATTCTGCTGGTACATTCACTCAGAGCACTACATTGTCCTCGCAGTGTACAGAGCCAGATTCTGACCCTGATGAGACTCAGGTGCCCCTTCCCGCACACTATACCACCATACACGGTGACACAGAGGAAGGTGCACATGACATAGAAGAGGAGGTGATGGATGACCCAGTTGTTGACCCAGATTGGCATCCATTGGGGGAAGAGGGTGCTGCTTCCAATAGCTCAGATGAGGAGCATCCACAGCAGACATCGACATCGCAACAGCTGTTATCTGGCAGGCCCGGAGCACTCCAAAGACAGGTTCCAAACATCAAAAGAGTTGCTGGAAAGCTTGTCCAGAGGGTCAAAAGATCACAGCGTGCTAGGCCACAAAATGTCTGCCAAAGTAGGAAGAGTGCAGTGTGGCACTTTTTTGACCAAAATCCTCATGATCAGGCCAAGGTTATCTGTAAGAAGTGCGCAAAGACCTTTAGCCGAGGGAAAAATCTGAAAAATTTGAATACCAGTTGCATGCTTAGACATTTAACCAGCATGCACTTGCAAGCGTGGACACAACACCAAACCTCAAGTGCCACATGTGCAACTGATCACAACGAAGGTAGTCAGCAACGCTACATTGTTTCCCCCACTGTAAGCCCACCGGTTAGCACAGCAGCAAATGTTGAGGTGTCGTTGCAAGGCCACAGCAGTCAGGGAATCCCACTGTTATATCAACGAAAGACTGATTCTAGGCCATCAGAAAGAACACCAACTCCATCACCATCATCAACCCTCTCTCAGTCCGCCCTGTCCACCACTACTTCCACCATATGCAGCTCTCAAGTCCAGCTCACCCTCCCAGACACTATGAGTAGGTCAAGAAAGTACTCAGTCTCTCATCCGCGTACACTAGGTTTGAACGCCCACATTGCCAAACTAATCTCGTTTGAGATGATTCCCTTTCGGTTGGTGGAAAGCACAGCTTTCCGCGAACTCATGGGCTATGCAGTACCACGCTATGATCTACCCAGTCGCCACTTCTTCTCTCGCAAAGCCATCCCAGCCCTCCACCATCATGTGAAAGACCGCATTGTCCATGCACTCAAGCAGTCAGTGAGCGGAAAGGTGCACCTCACAACTGATGCATGGTCCAGTCGGCATGGCCAGGGCCGTTACGTGTCCATCACTGCGCACTGGGTTAATGTGGTGGATGCAGGGTCCACAGGGGACAGCGGTGGTGGGACAGTGCTGCCTAGCCCACGGTATAGGAAACAGTTGGCTGTAGGCGTTCGACCCTCCTCCTCCTCCTCCAGAAGCGAAAGCTCGTCCACAGAGCGCAGTCGTACGAGCACTCCATCTGCAGCTGCCACTGTTGCACACGATGTGTCCCCCTATCGAGCAGCTAGTGGAAAGCGTCAGCAGGCTGTGTTGCAGATGATGTGTTTGGGCAACAGACACACCGCCGAGGTGCTGGCCGAGTACTTGAAGCGACAAACTGAGTCATGGCTGGGCAGTGTACATCTTGAGGCAGGCAAGGTAGTTAGTGATAACGGCCGTAATTTTGTGGCAGCCATAGCCCTTTCAAAACTCAGCCACATACCTTGCTTGGCTCACACCTTGAACCTGGTGGTGCAGTGCTTCCTCAAAAATTATCCGGAGTTAACAGCCCTGCTCCAGAAGGTGCGAAGACTGTGCGCGCACATCCGCTGGTCGCCTGTACACTCCGTTCGTATGCAGAAGCTGCAGCGATTGCTCCACCTTCCCAACCACCGCCTCATTATCGACATTGCAACAAGGTGGAACTCCACCCTGCACATGGTGGAGCGGCTGTGCGAGCAGAGGCAGGCCATAATGCATTTGTGGGAGGATACACGGCCAGGCACTTTGAGAGCAGACATGGAGTTGACAGGTGTGCAGTGGTCGAAGCTGAAAGACCTCTGTAAAGTCCTTCAGTGTTTTGAGGAATGCACACGGCTGGTAAGCGCAGACGACGCCATCCTAAGCATGAGCATCCCACTTATGCGTCTGCTCATGCAAACTTTGACGCACCTTAAGGAGCAGGCGTCTGCAGCCAATGTTGATGAGGAGGAAGAGGAGGAGGGAATCCTTGATGACATTCAGCCATTGTCTGCTCAGGGACCTCTCCTGGACGAGGTGGAGGAAGAAGAGGAGGAGGAGGATGATGATGGGGATGATTACTTAGGGGAGGAGGATGCATCTCGTGGGGCAAGTGAAAATGTTGGCGTGGCAAGGTCTGGTATAGGGTTTGTGCGTGACTGGAGGGATGTGGATTTGCCAGAAAGTGCTCCTCCAACCAGCACTTGCAGTGCATCATTGACACCGGGAACATTGGCCCACATGTCAGATTATGCCTTGCAGATCCTAAAAAGGGACCCCCGCATTGCCAAAATGATGAAGGATGACGACTACTGGTTGGCCAGTATCCTGGATCCACGCTATAAAGGCAAATTACAAAACATCATGCCACAGGAGAACCTTGACCTAATATTGGCTAATAAACAAGCAACTCTGGTAAATCGGTTGCTTGAGGCATTCCCAGCACACAGCAGCGGTGATGGTTCTCACACGAGCCGTACGGGCCGGGGGCAGCTTGGCAGAGGTGTTCGTGGTGCACACAGCAGAAGTGGCGTTGGAGACAGGGGTTTCATGACAATGTTGTGGACTGATTTTTCAAATACAGCTCACACAACTGGTAATACTGCATCGATGGAAAGTGACAGGAGACAGCAGTTGTCAACAATGGTTACAAACTACTTTTCCTCCCATATCGATGTTCTCCCACACAGGTCATTCCCCTTTGACTATTGGGCCGCTAAACTGGACACCTGGCCTGAATTGGCCCAATATGCCTTACAGGAGCTCGCTTGCCCAGCTGCAAGTGTGCTATCGGAAAGAGTCTTCAGTGCAGCTGGATCAATCCTGACAGAAAAAAGGACCCGTCTGTCAACCCAAAATGTGGATGATCTAACCTTCATTAAAATGAACCATGCATGGGTTTCCAAGGATTTTGTCCCACCTTCCCCTGATGACACATAGGGTGACAGAAAAATGGCTTGCTTTGGTCCACCTCTTCCTGGGACTTGACCTATTTCGCCTTTTGCATCAGCTGAATGTCCAACATCAACATATGCCACTTTCTAAAACTCCCTAACTGTGCTGCCTCCCCCCCCATGGCCGGGGTCACCACCTAGTGCACGACACCGTGCGAGTGCCGTTGCCCTGGACAGGTGGGTAGGCCGACTCTTGGGCGCGGGCACTGGCACAGGGTCCCTCATAGTGCAATCAAGTGTCTCTGACAGTGGTGGTGCACACCCGCCGTCAGACACACCGCTGTACTATGAGGGGCCCAGTGCCAGTACCGACGCCCACGAGTGGGCCCCCCTTGCTTGGGCAGGGCCCCAGCATTTGCAATCTTTACCTCTCCCTGCTCCTCCGCTGTGTAATCTGGGCCGTCAAATCCATACTGTGCCTGACACCGTCTGAGCCTGCCTCCTGATGTATAGACATATATCTTGAATGTGTACGCTATCCATACATGTTATCCGGGGATACGGTACCCTTTCTAACCTTTGTGCAATCACGTGCAATCCATACTGGGCCTAACACCGTATGAGCCTGCCTCCTGAGACATATATTTTGAATGTGTACGCTATCCATACATGTTATCTGGGGATACGGTACCCTTTCTAACCTTTGTGCAATCACGTGCAATCCATACTGGGCCTAACACCGTCTGAGCCTGCCTCCTGAGACATATATTTTGAATGTGTACGCTATCCATACATGTTATCCGGGGATACGGTACCCTTTCTAACCTTTGTGCAATCACGTGCAATCCATACTGGGCCTAACACCGTCTGAGCCTGCCTCCTGAGACATATATTTTGAATGTGTACGCTATCCATACATGTTATCCGGGGATACGGTACCCTTTCTAACCTTTGTGCAATCACGTGCAATCCATACTGGGCCTAACACCGTCTGAGCCTGCCTCCTGAGACATATATTTTGAATGTGTACGCTATCCATACATGTTATCTGGGGATACGGTACCCTTTCTAACCTTTGTGCAATCACGTGCAATCCATACTGGGCCTAACACCGTCTGAGCCTGCCTCCTGATATATAGACATATATTTTGAATGTGTACGCTATCCATACATGTTATCCGGGGATACGGTACCCTTTCTAACCTTTGTGCAATCACGTGCAATCCATACTGGGCCTAACACCGTCTGAGCCTGCCTCCTGAGACATATATTTTGAATGTGTACGCTATCCATACATGTTATCCGGGGATACGGTACCCTTTCTAACCTTTGTGCAATCACGTGCAATCCATACTGGGCCTAACACCGTCTGAGCCTGCCTCCTGAGACATATATTTTGAATGTGTACGCTATCCATACATGTTATCTGGGGATACGGTACCCTTTCTAACCTTTGTGCAATCACGTGCAATCCATACTGGGCCTAACACCGTCTGAGCCTGCCTCCTGAGACATATATTTTGAATGTGTACGCTATCCATACATGTTATCTGGGGATACGGTACCCTTTCTCACCTTTGTGCAATCACGTGTAATCCATACTGGGCGTGAGAACGGCTGGCGAGCTGTTAAGCAAGCTACAGCACCTGTGGTTTGCACACGTAAGTTTTTCATTTTTTCAGGAATGACGGTTAGGCCTAATTCCGGAACTGCGGTTGACCTGCACTTACTGGGAAATCATTGTTCGCGGGTAATAATTGTAATCAGTGATCCCCATCACTAACGTTGTTCAGCGGGTTATCTGCACCTGTAAGCGACAAACGCTGGCCTTTTCAGTGTAGCGCACATGCAGCCACGGACATGTAAGGGCATGACACACCAGTTATTGGCCAATCTCATGTGCCAGAGCCTCACGTGTCCCTCTAGTAAGCCGGACTCGGACCGCGGGGCATGACGGAGTCTCGTTCGTTAACAGAATTAAGCTTGCAATGTGTGCATCTGTTCTGTAGCTGGCATGGTTGAGGTTTCCCAGGTGGAGTCGAATTTAACCGTAGGCTCCACTCCTGGTGGTGCCCTTCTGGACATTCCTTTAAGGTTCAGCTTTGCAACCATACTGCCCACGTAAAACAAACACTTTGCCTTCATGAACGCTGTTTGGAGGGTCATGACTCGTGGGAATAACGCCGCCCAATCAGTTAACCTGCTAGAGAGATCCTTCGTTGCTCCCAAGCATGACATCACACTCCCTAGGAAGAAGGTAATGCCACTGTGGCGACCGTACTCCTGGGGGCGACACAAATGCCCTGATGCCCAGCCACTGCTCGATGAATCTGCTGGTACATTGACCCAGACCACTACATTACCCTCGCACGCTACCCGGCCTGAATCTGACCCTGATGAAACTCAGGTTACCCTTCCCATATACAGTTCCATCTTACACGGTGACAAAGAGGAAGCTGCAGATGAAAGTGCAGGTTCGGCCCACCCGCCATCAGACACACCACCGTACTATCAGGGGCCCTGTGCCAGTGCCGTCGCCAACGAGTGGGCCCCCCCTGCTTGCCCAGGATCACAGCACTTGCAAAGTTGAAATACTGTGCAGTGAGATGGAAGATGGGGACGACGAGGAGTCTAGACTAGTACAGGGATTGCCTAGCGAGGAGACTTATTTGATTGTTTTCAATGTTGGGACAGCAATTTTTGGGGAGCACTATACTCTGGAGAATGATAGATGGGGCCCACCATACACTGGAACATTCCAAAGGTGGACATCAGACATTGGAGCAGCATTTACAGGGCCCATTATACACTAGAGCATTAGAAATGGAGCATTATTTGGGCCCATAAGACAGTGGAGCTTCATCCATGGGGACCAACATATACTGTAGCATTATGTGGAGCTCATCATATACTGTTTCAAACATTATATGGGACCAATGATTTTGTATGGAGAAATAGATGGGCCTCGTCATGAGATGTAAAAAGTGAAGTATTTTTCATTGTACTATACCGCTATTTCTCTGCCGTATCGGAGCATGATGAGTTGTGGCATGTGTTAAAGGGGCGCTCTTTCGCCCAGGGCACATGAAAACCTGCAGCCAGCCCTCCCCCCCACAACTTTAGCCAAATAACCCCCATTTTTCAGTGTGTAACTTGTATTATGAAGTTAATTAAGGTTGACAAGCTTAAGTAAGAAGAATTGATGCTTTTGGCATTCAAATGGGCACTGTAGGTGTGTTTCCTGTCCTCCTCTCACTGCCGACTTTTATTCCCCATTGACTTACATTGGGTTTCGTGTTTCGGGACGACCCCGACTTTTCCCTATAATCGGACGATCTTGCTCGACCCGACTTTTGGATAAGGCGGGTTTCACGAAACGAAACGCGACCCTAAAAAACCAAAAGTCGCTCAACTCTAGTCCTGACTATGTCTTTGCCTTACCCCTTTGTTTGTGATGAGCCCTTTTGGTATCTGACCTCAAATCACTTAACTGCACAGTGGGACAGTGGGAGTTTCTAATAGCAGCAGAGCATCACCACCACCATTTGCTCCTGCTATCTCGACAGTAATACTACTAAGCTGCAGTCAGAATAGACCTTCTTTATCTTTGACAAATGTAATAGTGGGGTTGGAAGCAGAGTTCATTATGAAATTTATTGCACATCAGTTATCTCATTCACAGCAGGGTGATATTACCTCTGCCATGAATAAGTGTTTTGCACAGAATGGCCTATATGAGCACAAATGAATAAGAAAGGTTATTTTTTTACCTTTTTAATTTTAAAAACATGAAAAATCTGTTATTGTGCTGTGTTATTAAATGAGCTTTTGTTTATTATATCAATTCTCTCCCTTAATCATCATAAAATGGCTGCTGCATTCCTTGCCTCTGCTTTTATACTGTCTCTGATAGTCCCCTTGATTAGCTGGATAATACCATGTAATGTGATATAGTTGAAGGACAATATGGAACCTATGCCTTTAGTTGCAACTGCAATCTTCTGCAATATGTAAAATGGCTTTTTTGTGCAATTTGCACAAATTGAGCTTTAACTTGATTGAATTTGCATGGACCTGCACATTTCACAAAATAATAAATAAATTAGATTTGCATCAAATTGTTTTGTTTATCGACAATATTTACAAATACGCTGCAGTAAATTTAGAATATAAAAAAATATTTCCAGAAATTTTGATTTGAATGGTACTAAAAAAGCAGTTAGTTATGCTCTGAGGTCTCCTGATGTATAATAAATGGATGGGCCAGGAAGGGTTCAAAAACGATAAAAATTAATTCTCACCACGACTGAATATCGATATCAAGCTCTTAGCAATAATTCTTTACTTAACTAATTTCTTAATTCTTTAATACGTAGAGAGACCAAATGGGATGTAGAAAACATGGTCAAGCTAGCAATAACATGCATAGTCATTAATTTGCCACACCTAACGTCTACACACAGGTTGCCCTCTCTGTTTCTCATTCTCAATTTTTTTTTTTCAAAAACTTTGGATTCCTTATTTTGGCAAGGAAGATGTATATCTTTGTACCGTGTTAGCCAGTAGATAGAACAATATTCAGGATTGAGAGTCCTCAGTAGTTGATACCTTTTAATGGCTAACTGAAAAGATGGTAACACATTGCAAGCTTTCGAGACTACTCAGGTCTCTTCATCAGGCTAGACTAATACAAAATCTGAAGAGTCACATATTTATGCACGATACAGCCTAGAAAAAATGCAATAGATAAGACAAGTGACGTGAAGCAGAACTATCAATATGGGAGAGGGAGAAACATAAATATAAACATTGGACCAGTTCATAGATAAGGAGTCCGGATGTTTTATGGTCCTCTGATTGGGGTCTAGTTCACAACACATCACAACACAGAACTAGACCCCAATCAGAGGACCATAAAACATCCGGACTCCTTATCTATGAACTGGTCCAATGTTTATATTTATGTTTCTCCCTCTCCCATATTGATAGTTCTGCTTCACGTCACTTGTCTTATCTATTGCATTTTTTCTAGGCTGTATTGTGCATAAATATGTGACTCTTCAGATTTTGTATTAGTCTAGCCTGATGAAGAGACCTGAGTAGTCTCGAAAGCTTGCAATGTGTTACCATCTTTTCAGTTAGCCATTAAAAGGTATCAACTACTGAGGACTCTCAATACTGAATATTGTTCTTATTTTGGCAATAAATGTATTTTACTCTTCAAAATGGGCTTTTAAAACAAACTTTTTGTATTGTGATTGTGTTCTTTATTCTAGAGATGGGAAAATATATTCGAGTGGAATTGAATTTCATTCAAGCTACGCATATACATATTTAAAAACATTTGGAATTTTTGTAATTTGCGCTATACTTTTAGCAAATGGCCGCCATCTTGCTGAATAGACGGTAATACAACATAATTGAGGTGCAAAGGAAAAGACAGCAGGCAGGAGGTAGGGGAAGGACCAGGGAGGTGAACTGTGAGATGAGTATTTTTTTTATTTCTTACATTTTTCGTTTGTTATGCTCTGCAATCTGGATACCCCAGAGAATAAGAAGGGACATTAAGTATGCAAAGAATAACTTCTCGGGAAATGTCTTCCCTGCAAAAATCCACGCAAACAGGTAAATTTGAATTTTTTCAGATCTTTTCATTTGTAATCTATACTAATCATGACAGATAAAATGCACTTGTAACCTTTTTTTTTTCTTGCACGCTGGTGGTTTCAGCTCTAGTTTTGCCCCCGGTGGCCATTAGGGTCATTGCACTTGATGTTTTCTTTGCTTTGCCTTTTGCCCCAGGTGGTCACTGGGATTATAGCAGCCTTTTGCCCCTGATCATTTGACCATTCCCTTTTCCTATATAGGGTCACATGGTCTATGAGCAGGTGTTGGTGATAGCGTCATTTTGGGATTCCAACCACGGTGAAGGGAGCAGCTGGCTGAGGTGTGAAGCCACTGCAGAAACCTGGTGAAGATAGCTGGCTTGAAGGTTGGAGCCACTGCTGAAACTGGTGTTGAACTCTGGCTGCCTGGTGTCCACAGCAGAGTGAGATGGTGAAGGTGGCAGCTGGCTCTGAAGTGTCGAGCCACTGCGAAAAGTTAATCCGTTGATGCACTCTGCTGCCTGGTGCTGCAGCAGAGCAAGATAAGTCTTTTTTGGTGTTTCCCCTGTTTGTGTTTTTCCCTGGTGTGTGTTAGTATAGCGGTGGGGCCAGTGCCTGCACCACCCAGCTCCCTAGCAAGGAATAGGTGTAGGGTGTGCTAGGGTGACAGGTATCCTGATCGGCGCCCGGTGCGGAACCGGCCTAGGGATCATTAGGAGTGGAAGGACACTGACTCAGGGGAGTGCAGGAGGTCTCCACATCCCCGTTCCCTATCGCAGGGCCTACCGTTGTAACTGTTGCCCCTTCCCCGTGTCTTGTTGTTTTAGCACCGGCCTGCGGGCCGTGTCACACAGGACTGGTCCACGTGACACCTATTTTCTGATAACATCTTGTTAGCTCTCTATCCTCTCTCCCCAAACTCTTTGCTATTTAAACAGCCTACGCTGATATCTAGTTCGACCAGTACTTGAGTCATGTGATTTCAATGTCTTTGTGCCTGAATCTGATATTTCTGCCTTATAGTCTACCTACCCTTTTCAATGGTCTACTACTCATCTGGATTATTTAGAGGTTTGTATCACTCCATTACATATAGGCTTTTTTATAGCTATGACTACTAGTGATGAGTGAGCAGTAAACTTCTCGGGTGCTCAATACTCGAATCGATCACGTCAGACTGGACATCGAGCACCGAGCATAAATTTAATATGCAGAAATATTATGAGTGACCAAATCGCAGTCAAATGGAGTAGGCATGCATGGCTTCCAATGTCACTGAATCACTAGTATTTATTGATAAATTATTATGAAGTGTACAGAGCGATACTTTCTGCTTAAATTCAACTAAATGCAGCAAAGTTGATTGTCTGCACTTTATGGATGGACAATGACCAAAAACATTCTGTGAAAGCAACCCAGGACATTTTAGATTTTGTTATACTAATGAAACAAACTAAAATATTTAAAAGAGAAAAATGTAAACTTACCTAGCCCTTCCCCTATCCCTGCTACTGCAGTTTCACACGTGTCCTCTTTTTCTGCTACCATCTAGGCTTTGACGCACATTCTGATGTCATAGACCATGGACGATGGTAAAATTCTGATTGCATTTGATGAACAATCTAACAGTTTCTTGCTAATAGGTGCGTCTCATCTGCACTGTTCCTAAATTCAGAAAAAGTAGATTGAAAAACATTCATAGAAAAAAGTATTGATAGTTTTATAGGAAGGGTAACATAGGGCAAAAAACTTCATATTTGTTACACAATAAATAAACCTATTGTCATGATCCAGTGTTGGATCTGGCGGTATTAAATTGACAAAGTGAACTTTTTTTACTTTGTCAGGTTCAGGGTGTCTTGACTGTCCCCAGTGGTGGTGAGTGGTATCGCACCTTAGCTTTAGTTTTAGGTTAATGTGCACGTTAATTACATGACAGGTGTTAGGCTCTATAAAGGACAGCCAGGGGTTTTCAATTACGGTTGGTGTTAGTTGTTCATTTGCAACCAACCTTGGTGGTGGAAGGAGCTGAAGAGTGCTCAGCTCAATCTGAGTCCTGGTGTGGAAGGAGTCACAGAAGGGAGTTCTTGGCAGCTATTCAGGAGGAAGGCTGCAGTCGGTCGCTGGACTCTGTGCTGGAGCTTTAGCACAGAGAGAGCTAAGTTTTCTTTTTCCCCTGTTTGTGACTTTCCTTATGTATGTTCTAGTGCAGTGGTGGGATTAGTCTCCGCACCGACCTATTCCCTAGTTAGGGCTTAGGTTTAGGGCTTGCTAGGGTATTAAGGCACGCGTGCGGTGACAGGCGAGGAGCCTGTATAGGGAATGTGAGGAGTGCAGGGACACTGGCTCAGGGGAGCTTAGGAGGTCTCCACGTCCCCCATTCCCTATCGCAGGGCCCACCACTGTAATTGTTCCCTGTGTTTACCCTTATTATTTAAATTCGCCAGCTGGAGGCGGGGTATCCGGCTGCACGTCCCATTATTGTTTAAATTCGCCCTGCTGGAGGCGCTGTGTCCAGTCACACGTGATCATTACATTAACACCAACCTTAACATTTTTTTTCTGCTGAGCCATGGACCTAATGCAAACCTTTACCCAGGTACTGCAGACCTTTACTGAAGAGATTAGGGGGCTGCGCGGTGAGATGGTGCAGCAACTGCAGCTATTGGTGGGCTTTGGAGGTTTGATTCAGGCACAGGCTCAGCCAGAACCCAAGATATCTCTCCTGGACCGGTTTTCTGGAGGGAGAGATCAATTCTTGGTATTTCAGCAAGCCTGTAAATTATATTTCAGGCTGCGCCCTCGTTCTTCAGGGAGCGAAGAGCAACGGGTGGGAATCATTATGTCCCTTCTGAAGGGGGATCCCCAATCCTGGGCCTTCTCCCTGCCGGACGATTCACCATCTTTAGAGTCGGTGACGAGTTTTTTGCGGCGTTGGCGCTTGTGTATGGGGATCCTGATGGCATCTCTCTGGCGGAATCCCGACTCCGTAGGTGTAAGCAGGGAGCCCGGATTGCTGAAGAGTACTGCTCGGAGTTTAGGAGATGGGCTACTAACACACAGTGGAATGACCCTGCGCTTAGGAGTCAATTTGCGCAGGGTTTGTCTCCAAAGTTGCAGGACACTCTGGTGCAGTACGCCGCCCCCAGGTCTCTGGAGGCCGCCATGTCCCTTGACATCCGGGTGGATAGATGCCTTAGGGAAAGACAGACACAAAATGTGCCCCCGGTAGTCCTCTCCAGAGGGGAGGACCCCCCAGTACGGTTGGTGGAACCCAGGCAGCCCGGTGTTGTTGGTACAAATAGGGGGTTGCCTGGGGTTCGCCGTGGTGGGGGGGTATGCTTTTCTTGTGGGAAGCCGGGCCATTTCATGGGAGCCTGCCCAGGGCGTGCCAAGTCTCCGGACGAACCTATGCAAGTAGGAGGTGTTGGGTTGTGTTCAGGCCTGCCTACGGTGCAGGGTGTGGTGTCGGCATGTCATTACTGTGGGCAGACGGGTCATTTCATTAAGGCGTGCCCATTACGTGCCAAAATATCTGTGTCATATCAGAAGCCGCATACCCCTGGTCGTTTGGAGGGAGGCGACCAGGGAGTGTACATTTCCTCCATTTTGCCCTCCCAAGGTATTATGTCAGCAGAAGTGTTGGCTGGCGGGTTACCGGAGGTGGTACCGGTGCTTGTGGACAGCGGAGCAGGAGTCAGTCTGGTCGATGCTCGCTTTGTCCAGACTCATGGCCTGAAGTGTAGGACGCTTGCCCAACCTATAAGCGTCCAGGTCATTAACTCTGTTCCACTTAGCCAGGGGAGCCTTACCCAAGTCGTAGAAAACATCCATCTGGGTATAGGACGTCATGAGGAGTCCTTGTCATGCTACGTCTTGGAGGGAATGTCAGTACCTATCGTTTTAGGCTTCCCTTGGCTGAAAAAACACAACCCGGGGATAGAATGGCGAGCTAGGGAAGTAGTCAGCTTGGGGCAGTCGTGTGAGGGCTGCTGTCTAGGGACTTCCCTCTCTGCCATCTCTCTTCAGGGGACCCCTTCCTCTCCAGTGAGAGCAGCGATTGTGCGGCAGGAGAGTAGGGGAAAGTTTCAGCCCTCGCCGCTAGCTAACCCTGTGAGGTGTAGACCTCGTGGTGAAAAGGGTTGGAGGGTGGGGTACCCTATTGAAGGGCGGGGGTGTGAGTGGTGACACAGGGGGATGCCTCTGTGGTCGGGTCCAGTATGAGCTCACCTAATTTATGACTACCGAATGTGTGCAATAAACGTTCAGGTCCGGACCTGTGTGTGAACGAGCGTGTATGTGTGCCACCAAAGAACATCCTGTGGAAGTGTGTTGTGGAGCCTGATCAGCTCATAACAAGCAAACATACACTTACATATACTCGTTCCCCAGGTCGGCGCTGTGGAGATGGGTGGTTCCTCCAAAATAATAAAAATAAACTTTATTGCCTATACCAGCTGTGTATTTGTCATATACCTGAAGTGTCAGGTAACGGTGAGGTGAACTCAGGATCTGGCCGTCCCCGCTGTAGGTGTTTCCCTAATGAGGGGTGGTCTTGAGGGTCCAGAGGCCCCTCATTAAGGAGGGGGTACTGTCATGATCCAGTGTTGGATCTGGCGGTATTAAATTGACAAAGTGAACTTTTTTTTACTTTGTCAGGTTCAGGGTGTCTTGACTGTCCCCGGTGGTAGTGAGTGGTATCGCACCTTAGCTTTAGTTTTAGGTTAATGTGCACGTTAATTACATGACAGGTGTTAGGCTCTATAAAGGACAGCCAGGGGTTTTCAATCACGGTTGGTGTTAGTTGTTCATTTGCAACCAACCTTGGTGGTGGAAGGAGTTGAAGAGTGCTCAGCTCAATCTGAGTCCTGGTGTGGAAGGAGTCACAGAAGGGAGTTCTTGGCAGCTATTCAGGAGGAAGGCTGCAGTCGGTCGCTGGACTCTGTGCTGGAGCTTTAGCACAGAGAGAGCTAAGTTTTCTTTTTCCCCTGTTTGTGACTTTCCTTATGTGTGTTCTAGTGCAGTGGTGGGATTAGTCTCCGCACCGACCTATTCCCTAGTTAGGGTTTAGGTTTAGGGCTTGCTAGGGTATTAAGGCACGCGTGCGGCGACAAGCGAGGAGCCTGTATAGGGAATGTGAGGAGTGCAGGGACACTGGCTCAGGGGAGCTTAGGAGGTCTCCACGTCCCCCATTCCCTATCGCAGGGCCCACCACTGTAATTGTTCCCTGTGTTTACCCTTATTATTTAAATTCGCCAGCTGGAGGCGGGGTATCCAGTTTTACGTGTATTTCTTAAATTCGCCAGCTGGAGGCGGTATATCCGGCTGCACGTCCCATTATTGTTTAAATTCGCCCTGCTGGAGGCGCCGTGTCCAGTCACACATGATCATTACACCTATAAGGTGTGCTACAGTACAAACGTAGCACATCAATGCAGATAGTGTAACACAAGGCCCCACAGAAAAGTTCTAACTGCTGCCTTCCCCTTGCCAAAAGAAAAAAATGTGTATATATATTGTAAAGAATATTGGAGATATAATTTCATGCCACTTGTTTGTATCTTATGTGGCATGGCATAATAAAACCCCCTTCAGTGTGCAGCTAGCTCAACAGGGGGATCAAGCCTCAAAGGATATGAATGACAGATCTCACACCTTGAGTAAGCTCAGAGCAGAACAAAAGGCTTGTTTGCCATGTGGATATCAAGCTGGTGTTATAAAGTATTCTAATTTACTGAGATAATGGCTTTTGGGTTTTCATTGGCTGTAAGCCATAATCATCAACATTAGCAGAAATAAACATGTGAAATAGATCACTCTGTTTGTAATGACTCTACATAATATATGAGTTTCACTTTTTGCGTGGAAGAACTGAAATAAATTAATTTTTTGATGATGTTCTAATTTTGTGAGATGCACCTGTAGCTGGTCATTTACGTTGTATTGGAATAGTGGAACAACTTTTGCGCAAACATCTCCTTCCAAATGAGTGTGTGCACAGCAACAGATGTTCATTTGTTGAATGCTGCATCTGCCGTAGGTTAGCATTACATTCATAGACTTGAAAACGATTACATGTAAGAACGGAGATGTCACATTTAACACGGGTAAAAAGTACCCCCTTTTTGGACATTGCAGTTCTGACATTTTTTTAGCTTTTTACATTTATAGTAAGTTATCTAGTGATGGACCTTGTACTTGATACAGGTCTGTATTTTTATACCTTGTATCTTGGATTGATATGCTTGAAGGCAGACTTCAGTCTTGTCTGTACGTCTGTGTTAGTACCAATGAATGATCCCCTCATTAGTGCAGATACATCTCTTCTGAGGAGTGTCCTTTCCATCACACTATCTCACCAGTGAACATTAAGCGGTAACTGCCTTCCTAACATATGTCATTACTCAATTAAGGGAGTCTTGGCAGATTATGACTGAGGTGTAATGACTTGTTAAAGATGTCTAACACAGTTTGATTTTTAATTTACAATGGATTGCTCTGATCATCTCTTTTTATTCTCATCTACTGGGAAATCTGCTAATTGACCAATTCAAAGAACGGCCAGTTAACAATAAAATAAAAGTATTTTGTAACTTTATTTTTTTTTTAAAGAAAAAAAAAAGCATGTAAATTGTTTAGGAATTGGATGTAAAGAGTTTTTAAAAATATGCAAAAGCATTAATTTAGACAAAGTTACTAAAAATTAACATCAACCTATATCATAGACTGTAAGCTTGCGAGAAGGGCCTTCACTAATCTTGGTATCTGTTGAGTTATGTGCTACTCTGAAATGACTTTATTGTCTGTACAAGTCCCCTCTGAAATGTAAAGTGCTGCAGAATATGTTGGCGCTATAGAAATAAAAATTATTATTAATATTATTTGCATCTGCTTTCAAGAAGAGAGAGAGAGTTGGCAAGTTGATTAAGTGAATGAACAGGAAACTACAGTAGATCACAAAAGTGAGTACACCCTTTACATTGTTTTAAATATTTTCTTCTATCTTTTCATGGGACAATGCTGAAAACACTATATATGACACTTTGATACAATGTAAAGTAGTTAGTGTGCAGCTAGTATAGCTGTAAATTTGGTGTGCCCTCTAAATAACTCAACACACAGCAATTAATGCTTGAAACGCTGGCAGCAAAAGTGAGTGCACCACTAAGTGAAAATGGCCAAATTATGCCTAAATTGTCAATATTTCATGTGGTCATCATTATTTTCATGGACTTCCTTATTCTCTTGGGCATGGAATTTCCTAGAGCTTCACAGGTTGCCCCTGGAATCCTCTTCCACTCCTCCGTCTCCATGATGACATCGTGGAACTGGTGGAAGTTAGGGTTTAGGTTGGTAGACATGTTTGGCTAGTCAAGCACCTTTACCCTCAGTTACTTCAGCAAGGCAGTGGTCATCTTGGAGATGTGTTTGGGGTCATTATCATGTTGGAATATTGGCCTGCAGCCCAGTTTCTGACGGGAGGGGATCACGCTCTGCTTCAGTATGTCAAAATACATGTGGTAATTACTGATGAAGAAATAACTGTATACTTCAAAACACGTAGAATAAACCAGCATCCTTCATTTCCTCCCATCTGGATTTATGTCTCATTTGGCAGTGTGGATAATATCCACAGATTTCTTTTACTCTGGTTCTGATATGGTCATTTGCTGACCCGTGAATCTGCCTGGTTGGTATCTTTAACGATACGTTTCTCGCTTTGTCAAAAAGAATTAATCAGGTTAGAATAATATAAGCACATACTGTAAATGTCCATCGTATAAGACCCCATTTTGTGCTGATTTCTCGTTCAGCTTTATCACTGAAAATGCATGTTAGCATACATGGTTCCTTCACTGAACTGTAGCTCCCCACAGCCGGCAGCACTCATGCAGCCCCAAAACCATGACACTTCTACCACCATGCTTGCCTGTAAGAAAGGCAAAGTTGTCTTTGTACTCCTCACGTAGTTGCCACCACACACGTTTGACACCATCAGAACCAAAAAGTTTATCCTGTTCTCATCAGGACACGGAACATGGATCCAGTAATCGATTTCCTTAGTCTGGTTGTTTTTATCAAACTGTGTGCTGGCTTTCTTGTGCATCATCTTTAGAAGAGGCTTCCTTCTGGGAATACAGCCATGCAGATCCATTTGGTGCAGTGTGCGGTGTATGGTCTAAGCACTGACAGGCTGACCCCCATCCCTTTAACTTCTGTAGCAATGCTGGCAGCATTCACAGGTCTATTTTTGAAAGACAACCTCTGGATATGATGCTGAGCATGTGTACTCAGTTTCTTTGGTTGACCATGGCGAGACCTGTTCTGAGTGGAACCTGTCTTGTTACACCACTGTATGGTCTTAGCCACCATGCTGCAGCTCAGTTTTAGGGTGTTGGCCTTGTAGCCTAGGTCATCTCTATGTACAGAAAAATTTCTTTTTTTCAGATCCTCAGAGAGTAACATCACCTAAATCTCTCCCACTTCTCCACAAGGCAGCACTACCAAAGTAGAAAATTAGAAAAATCTAATAGCCCATAGTGATGGCAACATTTCAATCCAATTAAGGAGCTTTCTTAAGCAGTGTTAAAGCGCATATCTCAAAATATTTATAGGTGCATCAATCAATACATCAATTACATTCAATATCCATAATTCATGAATAATGCAATAGATTAATTATATACAGAATAGTGCACATATTATATATTTACATTTATATACATACAGTATATAAATCCATATAGGACAAAATGCATCATTTACAGATCATTATACATGAACAAACAGATTAATTGATTAACAAATTCTCCTGCGTCAGTGATTATATTTATAAAAATAGTTACCCACCAGACAATTAAAATGATCCAAATCACTGCTGAAATGAACATCCAGGAACTGAAAACTGCACATGATACAACTAAGCCAGCTCTAGAGGGAAAAAGTAAGGGGTCTAGCGTGTCTGCACATGTGTATCGGCTATATTGAAAACCAGCAATATAAAAATGCTAGAGAAACCAGCAGAAGACTGAGCAAGTCTGTACATTCATGTCAGCCATACTGGAGACTAGCAATGTAAAAATACAGGAGAAAACAGAAGAAGACTGAAGC